>NC_134107.1:70877717-71180748 GCF_040939455.1 Microcebus murinus | reverse complement strand
CGGTGTTGCCGAGTGGGACCCTCAAAAGCTAATTCCTCAATCAATCTTTGGTGCTATATTTTGGCGAGAGAGGGGGAGAGTAAGAAAGTATAGATGTTGTACCTAAAATATTTTGACTAGCAATCTGAAGCCTGAAAAACTTAATGAAATTGTGAGCTAACACAAGGGTGCAGTTCCCAAGAGGACTTTGTTTACCCCTCACCACCCACCAAAACACACTACAAACACACACACACACACACACACACACACACACACACACACACACACACACACACTGCTTTTAAGAGGAAGATATTAGCTTATTTGTGGAGGCAGGGAAGTATGGTAAAAAGCAACACTCACAGTTATTAAGAGAGGGAGGGAGGGAAAGGAGAGTGCTTTCCAAAATATAACCTCTAAGTTTATGAAGTGTACATACATATGTGTGTTAAAGGGAGGCGAGAGAAGAGAACCTTTTTTCACTTATAGGAAAAATCAGCTATTGTAAGATGAAGTCCTTAGGGAAAGAGGCTGCAGCAGAACTGCTACTACTTTGCTGAATCAATGTTTTGGTACTTCAGTTATGATTATTTTACGAAGATTTGGTACTTTTCCAGACAATATTATTAAATTGACTGTTGACTTTGAAAGATTTTAAAGAGGTAGAGTGTCTGTATATAAGTGAATGAGTGTAAGAGTATATGTGTACTTATAATGAAGTTCCTACTGAGGAAGAACTTTTTTTTTTTTTTTTTTTTGGTCAAGAGAACATCCATTTAAATGCTGTCTGTTGATTCTGTTGCTAATGAAGATGCAGTCAAGCTACCTTGGACCAGAATATTACTGGCTCGAGATTGTCATCATGAAGAGTCTCCAGTTTTAGAAAGCAAAACAAATATACCTTGTTAGGGTGGGGCAAACAAGATCATTTTTTGGCTACGTGGGATTCTAGGATTTAAATTCTCTTTACAGGTCAAGTTCTAGGGTACCAACCTTTACTCATTTATTTGTCTCGTCAATTTTTGTCAGGGAAGTTTCTGCATGGAAAGATGGCAGGACAGAGATTCTTTTCTTTTTAAGATTAAAGTTACTGAACACTCTGGCCAGCTGACAGAGAAGAACACCACCACCCAAAGATATTCACAGTAAGGAAAGGGTGGCATACCTGGCTG
The DNA here is from genome assembly GCF_040939455.1 of Microcebus murinus. NCBI lineage: Eukaryota > Metazoa > Chordata > Mammalia > Primates > Cheirogaleidae > Microcebus > Microcebus murinus. The sequence goes on along the minus strand of NC_134107.1, from coordinate 71,179,594 downwards.
CAATATCAAAACCTGGATTGTTTCAAGGAGGTGCAGAGGGTATGACTAACGCTGAGGCTGCCACTTGGACACCATTGGCAGGACCTGGGGAAATGGTTCTCTCTGTGTGACAAGATAGTCACCAAGTGATAATTCTAGAGCCCATCTCTTTTTGTATGGCGTGCTTGTGAATCTCCATTCTCCTCAGAGAATCTCCATTCTCCAAGCTCTCCTCAGAGCAAATTAAGCACATCTCAGCTGCTAATTCTATATAAAAGTGCTCATACAACTCATCACTGAAACTAAGAGCAGTTTGAAAGCAAAAGGATGAGGGAAGGTGACTAAATAATTAAACCAGAAAAAAAAGCATAAACTAGGACTGTCCTGAGAAAACTGGGGCACAAACCCCAAGAAATTTGGGTCTGATTAGTGGAGGCATTTTGCCCTGTTGCTATAGCACTTCCTGTGGTGCACAAAGTTTTGTACTAGTGTATAGACTTCTAATTTCAGTAGCAATGCTCTACAGTGGCAAACGGCATGCGAATCAGTGCCCTTTGATTTGCTGTGAGGAATCCAAAATAGTGTGTAGCCTAAAGGAATTCTCACTGTTCCCTGTAAGAAGCAGGGATGTATTCCTAAGTCCAGAGAGGGAAAAATATATGTCTTATGACAAGCAGGCTAGAGATGCATGGCCATTTTTATCAACATAAAACAGGAGCTAACCATTAAAAATATGGCCACATTGGTGTCGGAATTAATGCTTGACTATGTGAATAAAGGGTTAACTTGATGTTATAATTATATATTATGATGCAATAAATTAATAACTCCTTTTCTCTCTAAGGTATGCACTGATTTTCTGGTAGTTAATTTGCTTGTAAGAAAGGCAAAGCTTTTTATTTTCAGGTGTGGACCTGATGGATTGGTGCCTTTGTTAAGCTGTACTGTTTTTCTGACAGCTTGGAGTGATAAGGAACTTCAAAGCTATATGAACACAAAATGTTATTATGTATTGGGCATTCATTAGAATGCAGAAGGAAACATTTCTAAATTTGGTGTTTTTAAAGTCTTTTTGTTGACTCGATTTTGTTGTGGAAAATACAGGCATGTGAACACAGTTTGTAACTCTGGATGGGAGACAAATACAATGATACATTATAAATAAAAATAAAACCATAAATTATCAAACTGATGATTTTGAGATGTCAATTAATTAATTGACTAATTAATTAGTCTAATTAATTAATTAGACTTATTTAAGTTTAATTGCCATTACTTTCTTGCTTAAAATAAAAAAGAATATCAACTTCCAACATTTTAGAGGATGAACAACATGCTTTCACTTCTTATAAATCATTAGACCTGGAAGTTGGGGAAAGGTCAAAGGCAGGTTGAAAAATGGTATGGAAGGGTATGCCAAATGCCCAAAGCCACAAGTACCAACAAGCCTCTGGCAGAAGAAACTGCATGCTGGCTGTCCTTTGGAACCTTCTTACCCCTGTTTCTCTGAAGAGCTTGCTCAATAGATAATTTATCCCCCCGTATAGTAAAAGGATTTCCTAAAAGTAGAATATCAATAATGAGGTAAGAAAGTGATAGATCAAATTTAGATGAGAAATACAAGTAGGTATAAATGAGAATTAATTGATTGCCCTTTTAAAAAAGCAGAAACAATATGTCAGAATTAGGGAATGATTAAAATAGAATAAAACTGCAAGTAGACTTTCATTGTATACCTTGATGTTTAGAGAGTTATTTGAATGGAAATTGTTGACCTCAACTTAAGGATTCCAAGGTTTCTTCCCTTTTTACTCTTTTATTCTTCCCTATGTTTTATTCCTTAGGGGAAGAAATGTAGATGGGTTTGTCCCAGGGTACTACTACATTGATGGTCAATGAAAGGAGTGGTCCTATCTTTCCTTTAATTCTCCATTTCTCCCTCTTGATTTGTGGCTGGTGAAGTGAAGTAGATAACAAAATAGAGAAATGCTTTTAGCCAAGAGTGCAAGCAGTCTGTCCATGAGTCTTGTCCTGTTGCAGCTGTCTGTGCACCCACTAGATCTTCCCACCATCTCACCCCTACTCAGCTCACATAGGGACCGTGTAGTGATGTTCCCATAGGAGGCATCTTCATAGAAGTCAACGCCAACCCCACAGTGAAACCCTGCGCCTGGAGGGCTTGTTTTGTTTTAGGGGAGAGGGTTTTGGTAATACACTCAATTTCTTTAACTGACTATTCAGCTTTTCTGTTTCTTTTCATGTCAGTTTTTATAAGTTGTGTCTTTTAAGATATCTGTCCATTCCATATACTTGTTGAATTTCTTTGTCCAAAGTTGTTTATTATATTCTTTTATACTATTAATGTACAGGGTCTGTGGTAACAAATCGTACACATTAAGCATTTATTACTAATACTGTTGATTTATGTTCTCTCTTTTTCATGATATTCTAGCTACAGGTTTGTCAATTTTGATTTTTTTCCTAAAAATAGATGTTTACTTATTTAATATTCTCTATTATCTGTTTTCAATGAGTTCTGCTTTTTATTAATAACTTCTACTTACTTTGTTCTTTATTTTTCAAGTTTCTTAGGATGGGCTTTAAATTACTGATTTTAGATTTTTTTCCCCTAATATATGCATTTGAAGTTATGTTTCCACTTATCAGTGCTTTGACTACTACAAATTTTGATATGTTGTATTTTCCTTATTGGTTCAAAATTTTGTAGATTTTCTCATAATTTGATCTTTGACTCATGAATTGGTTATAACTGATAAGTTATAAGTGTGTAGTTTAATTTTCAGATAAATGGGATTTAACTCAATGTTTATTGGTTTTTGTTCTAATTTGTCCCTTGATATGAGAGAATATACTCTGTATTTTTCAGATTTTAAAAAATTAACTTCTTTGTTTTATGCTCCAGAATATGGTCTCAGTATATGTCTCATGTGTGTTGAGAAGAATGTGTATTTAGTTATTGCATGGAGTGATCTATAAATGTAATTAAAGTGGTTCACAGTGTTATTGAGATCTTCTATGCCCTTATTGACTTTTTGTCTCATTGATCTATTACTGAAATTCTATTACTAAGAGAGAGTTGAAGTCTCTAATGAGAAAAAAATTGTAATCCTTTAATTTTGTCAATTTTTGATTTATGTACTGTATACTGAGGCTCTGCTATTAAGTACATAGATATTTATAATTGTTATTTCTTCCTAATGAATCTTTTCTCTTATTATTATAAGATGCATTCTTTGGTAATATTCTTTTTCTTAAAGTCTACTTCATCTGATGTTATCATAGCCATTACAGCCTTCTTATTCTTGCTATTTGCTCCCCATGTCTTTTTTTCCATCCATTTACTTTACACTAATTGTGTCTTTATATGCTAAATGTAGCTCTTGTAACATCATATAGTTCAGTCTTCCTTTCATCCATATTCTCTATCTCTGTTAATTGGAGTACTGAAACCAATAACATTCTATGTAATTATTGTTTTAGTTGAGTTTAGACCTACCATTTTCTTAGTTGTTTTCTGTTTGCCTCCTCTGTTTTTTGTTTTATATTTACCCCTTCCTGATTTTTCTGAATATTTTTAGTATTCCATTTTAATTTATTTACTTGGCTTTTTAGCACAGTGTATGTATATGTGTGTATGTTGTTTTGATTTCAGTGGTTCTTTTGGGCATTAAAATATATAGATCTAACCTTTCACAGCCTACTTAGAATTTATTGCTCCCTATAGAAAATATTTGTTAGTAACACATGCTCTCAAGTTTTAAATCATCTGAAAATTTCTTTATCTCACCTTCATTACTGAAGGATATTTTTATTGGATACATAATTATGGCTTGATATATTTTTTTTGTCTTTCTTTTAGCACTTTAAAGATGCTGTCTTCTAGTTTTATGGGTTTTGATGAGAAATCAACATTCAATCATTCTCTTCCTATAATTAATGTCATTTTTTCTAAATGCTTTCAAGGCTTTTCTTTATATTTGAATTTTAGCAGTTTGTGTCTAGTGTTGTTTTCTTTGAGCGTATCCTTTTTGAGGTTTGGTAGGCATTTTGAGTCAGTAAATGTATGTCTTCTATAAAAGTTGGGAAGTGTTCAGCCATTATATTTTGAATTTTTTTTTTCTGCTCCAATTCCCCCTGACTTTTTTATAATTCCAAATATATTCACACACACACACACACACACATAAGATATTTGACATCATCCCATAGGTCTTGGAGGCTGTTCATTTTTTTAAAATCTTTTATTTCTTTATTAATTTTAATTTTTTTTATTTCGGCATATGATGGGGGTACAGATTCTAAGGTTTCAATAAATGCCCATTTCTCCCCCTCCCCCCAAAAGTCTGAGTCTCCATCATGACCATCTGCCAGATGGTGCACACCTCACTCATTATGTATGTATATACCCGCCCCCCTCCCCCCTCCCACCTGCCCAATACCCTATTACTGTAGTACCTATGTGTCCACTTAGGTGCTTCTCAGTTAATACCAGTTTGCTGGAGAATATATCTGGTGCTTGTTTTTCCATTCTTGGGATACTTCACTTAGTAGTATGGGTTCCAGCTCTAACCAGGAAAATATAAGATGTGCTATATCACCGTTGTTTCTTAGAGCTGAATAGTACTCCATGGTATACATATACCACATTTTATTAATCCATTCTTGGATTGATGGGCACTTGGGCTGTTTCCACAGCCTTGCAATTATGAATTGTACTGCTATAAACATTCGAGTGCAGGTGTCTTTTTTGTAGAGTGTCACTGGATCATTTGGGTAGATGCCCAGCAATGGGATTGCTGGATCAAATGGTAGATTCACTTGTATTGCTTTAAGGTATCTCCATATTGCTTTCCACAGAGGTTGAACTAGTTGCAGTCCCACCAGCAGTGTAGGAGTGTTCCTCTCTCTCCGCAACCACGCCAGCATTTATTGTTTGGAGATTTTTTAATAAAGGCCATTCTCATTGGGGTTAAGTGATATCTCATTGTGGTTTTGATTTGCATTTCCCTGATGATTAGAGATGTTGAGCATTTTTTCATATGTTTGTTGGCCATGCTTCTCTCTTCTTTAGAAAAATTTCTGTTCAAGTCCTTTGCCCAATTTTTAATGGGGTTATTTGATTTTTTCTTCCTGATTTTTGTGAGTTCTAAGTATATTCTAGTTATCAGTCCCATATCAGATACATAGGATGCAAAAATTTTCTCCCATTCTGTAGGTTGTCTGTTTACTTTGGTGACTATTTCTTTGGCTGTGCAGAAGCTTTGTAGTTTGATCATGTCCCATTTATTTATTTTTGTTGCTGCTGTGATTGCCTTTGGGGACTTCTTCATAAACTCTTTGCCAAGGCCGATGTCTAGGAGAGTGTTTCCAACTTTTTCCTCTAGAGTTCTAATAGTTTCATACCTTAGGTTTAAGTCTGTTATCCAGCGTGAGTTGGTTTTTGTGAGAGGTAAAAAGTGTGGGTCCTGTCTTAGCCTTCTACAGGTGGCTATCCAGTTTTCCTAGCACCATTTATTGAAGAGGGATTCTTTTTCCCAGCGTATGTTTTTGTCTGCTTTATCAAAGATTAGATGGCTATATGAGGATGGTTTTATATCAGGATTCTCACATCTGTTCCACTGGTCAATGTTCCTATTTTTGTGCCAATACCATATTGTTTTAATTACTACAGCTTTGTAGTATAGTTTGATATCTGGCATGTTAATGCCTCCCATTTTGTTTTTGTTGCCTAGAATTGCTCTTGATGTTCGGGGTCTTCTTTGGTTCCATACGAAGCGCAAAATTATTTTTTCTATATCTGTGAAGAATGCTGATGGGATTTTAATAGGTATTGCATTGAATCTGTAGATCGGTTTGGGTAGTATAGACATTTTGATGATATTGAGTCTGCCGATCCACGAGCATGGTATGGATTTCCATCTGTTTACATCCTCTGCTATTTCCTTCCTCAGTGTTTCGTAGTTCTCCCTGTAGAGGTCTTTAACATCCTTGGTTAAGTATATTCCTAGGTACTTTAATTTCTTTGTTGCTATTGTGAAGGGAATTGAGTCTTTGATTTGGTTCTCAATTAGATTGTTGTTGGCATATATGAATGCCTCTGATTTCTGTGTATTGATTTTGTATCCTGAGACTTTACTAAATTCATTGATCAGTTCCAGGAGTTTCTTGGTTGAATCTTTGGGGTTTTCTAGATACAATATCATATCATCAGCAAACAGTGAAAGTTTGATCTCTTCTGCCCCTATTTGGATACCTTTGATTCCATTTTCCTGTCTGATTGCTGTAGCCAAGACTTCCAGCACTATGTTGAAGAGAAGTGGAGATAGTGGGCAGCCTTGTCTGGTTCCAGTTCTAAGTGGGAATGATTTCAATTTTTCCCCATTCAGTATAATGTTGGCTATGGGTCTGTCATATATGGCTTGTATCATTTTTAGGTATGTCCCTTCTATGCCTATTTTCTTAAGTGTTCATATCATGAAAGGGTGTTGAATTTTGTCAAAAGCTTTTTCTGCATCTATTGAAAGAATCATGTGGTCTTTGTTTTTGCTTCTGTTTATGTGGTGAATTGCATTTATAGATTTACATATGTTGAACCATCCCTGCATCCTTGGGATGAAGCCCACTTGGTCGTGGTGGATTATTTTTTTGATAAGTGCCTGGATTCAGTTAGCTAAGATTTTGTTGAAAATTTTTGCATCTATATTCATTAGGGATATTGGTCTGTAGTTTTCTTTTTTTGTTGCATCCTTTCCTGGTTTGGGTATCAGAGTAATATTCGCTTCATAAAAGGTGTCAGGGAGGTTTCCGTTCTTCTCGATGTTGTTGAATAGTTTCTGCAAGATAGGTACTAGTTCTTCTTTGTAAGTGTGGTAAAATTCGGGTTTGAAGCCATCTGGACCGGGACTTTTCTTTTTAGGGAGATTTTTAATTGCTGTTTCTATTTCAGCTGTTGAGATTGGTCTGTTCAGGGAATCTGTTTCTTTCTGGTTGAGCCTAGGGAGGCTGTGTGTTTCTAGAAATTTGTCCATTTCCTCCACATTTTCCAGTTTGTGTGCATAAAGATTTTTGTAGTATTCATAAATTGTATCTTGTATCTCTTTGGGATCAGTTGTGATATCTCCTTTTTTGTTCCTGATGGAGCTTATTAGAGATTTCTCTTTTCTGCTTTTCGTTAGCTTAGCCAATGGTGTGTCAATTTTGTTATTTTTTCAAAGAACCAACTTTTTGTTTTATTAATCTCCTGAATAGCTTTCCTGTTTTCAATTTCGTTTAGTTCTGATTTGATCTTGTTGATTTCACTTCTTCTGCTGGGTTTGGGGTTGGTCTGTTCTTCTTTTTCCAGCTCTTTGAGTCGTTTCATTAGATTGTCTGTTTGTGATCTTCTTGACTTTTGGTTATAGGCATTTATGGAGATAAACTTTCCTCTCAGAACTGCTTTAGCTGTGTCCCAGAGGAGTTGATAACTTGTCTCTCCATTGTCATTTTCTTCATAGAATTTTTTTATTTCCGTCTTGATTTCTTCATTTACGAAGTAATCATTTAGTAGGAGGTTGTTTAATTTCCACGTTTTTGTGTAGAAATGTGAGTTTCTGTTAGGGTTGATTTCTAGTTTTATTCCACTGTGATCTGAGAAGGTACATGGTATGATTTCTATTTTTTTAAATTTCTTGAGACTTTCTTTGTGTCCTAGGATATGGTCAATCTTAGAAAATGTCCCGTGAGCTGATGAGAAGAACGTATATTCAGTGGATTTGGGGTAGAATGTTCTGTAAATGTCAGTCCGACCCAATTGTTCTAGAGTTTTGTTTAAGTCCATTATTTCTTTATTAATTTTCTGTTTGGAGAATCTGTCTCGTGCCGTCAGTGGGGTGTTGAAATCTCCAGTGATTATGGAGCTGCTATTAATCCATTTGCTTAGCTCCAGTAAGGTTTGCTTTATGAATCTGGGTGCACCTAAGTTGGGTGCATATATATTTAAAATTGTTATGTCTTCTTGATGAACTGTGCCCTTCACCATTATATAATGACCCCCTTTGTCTTTCACTACTTTTGTTGGTTTAAAAACTAAATCGTCTGAAATTAGAACTGCCACACCAGCCTTCTTTTGGCTTCTATTTGCTTGGAATATTGATCTCCACCCTTTTATTTTTAGTCTATATTCTATATGCATCCTTGCAGGTTAGATGTGTTTCCTGAAGACAGCATATACTTGGCCTGTATTTTCTTATCCATTTAGCCAGCCTCTGTCTCTTGAGTGGAGAGTTTAAGCCATTCACATTTATTGACAGAACTGATAGGTAAGGTAGATTACTGTTCATTCTGTTGGGTTGGATTTTGTTGCTATGAGTTCTGTCTTGAGCCATTGTAATATCTGGCCTTTAATATCTTTGGGTTTTGGTTGTTTTTACATTCGTGGGTTATTATTATGATATTCCGTATGTAACGCTGTTTTAAGTACTTCTTGTAGGGCTGGTCTTGTCTTGGTGAATTCTCTGAGCCTTTGCTTGTCTGAGAATGTTTTTATTTCTCCTTCATATACGAAGCTTAGTTTTGCAGGGAATATTATTCTAGGCTGGGCATTGTTTTGTTTCAAAAGAGTGAGACTGGGGCCCCAGTCTCTCCTTGCTTGTAAGGTCTCATTAGAGAAGTCTGATGTTATTCGAATTGGCTTTCCCTTGTATGTTACTTGGTTCTTTTGTCTTACAGCTCTTAGAAGGACCTCTTTGGTTGATACTTTGGTCAATCTTATGACTGCATGTCGTGACATCTTCCTGTTTGCATTGAATCTCCCAGGGGTCCTCTGAGCTTCTTGAACTTGTATATCAAGATTTTGAGCAAGGCCTGGGAAATTTTCCTCTATTATATCTTCAAACAGCTTGTCCAACCCTTGAGTGTTGTCTTCTTCCCCTTCTTGTAAGCCTATAACCCTCACATTAGGTTTCTTCACATAATCCCACAGCTCTTGTAGGCTTTGCTCTTTTCTCTTGTTTCTCTGCTCTATTTTTGTGACTGATTTATTTAATTGGAGGGTGTTATCTTCAAGCTCTGAGATTCTTTCTTCTGTTTGATCTACCCTGTTCTTGAGACTTTCCACTGTATTTTGTAGTTCCTTGAATTGATTCTTCATTTCCAGGAGTTTGGTTACACTTTTCTTCATTGTGTCTATTTCTTTTCCCATATCTTGGAGGCTTTTTGTGGTTTCTTTATGTTGGTTATTGAGTTGTTGTTTCAGCTCGGTGAGCATTCTTATGATCCACACACGAAATTCCTCTTCTGTCATATTGGTTTCCTGATTTTGGTTGGTGTCCGTTTCTAGGGGGCTGGTGCTCCTCTTTGGGGGTGTGTTTTCCGTTTGGTTCTTCATATTTCCTGAGTTCTTTCGCTGATTTCTTCCCATGTCAATCAGTTGTTGTTTCTTTCCTTAAGTTATTGTTTGGGTATTCACACACCTTGTTTAGTTTCTGAGGCGTTAGGTGGTGTCTGTGGGTGAAATTGGACCACTCCCTGTATATTGAGTCAGTGGGTGCCGTGAAAAGGCTGTGCAGGATGCCATCCCTGTCAGTAGGTGGCGTTTGTTTGGTGGAACAGGCTATGCTGTGGATTTTGTGTAAGCCTGCCCTCAGGCCATTAGCAGGGGTCAAAGTTCTATCCTCCGCTTCCAGGGAAAGCTGTCAGGGCGGGGCTGGAATGGTCTCGCTCAGCCAGAAAGTCTGGGTGTGGGGGCGGGGCTGTCTGAGACCGGCAGTCTGGAGCGGGCCTCTTTCCATCCTACCCAAGTCTGCAGCTACTCCTGGGTCTCTGCCAGCAGGCCAGACCACAAGCCACCAGGCCTCCCGGGACTGTGATGTCGGCAGGGAGGTTCCCTGCACAAGAACGCCACCTGGGTTGGGCGCATGGCCTCCTCCTGGGAGGAGGGTTGCCCTCTAGGACGCCCATCCGCCCCTGGAGGCACACACACCTCAGTAGGCTGTTCACGTATAACCTTTCTCTGCCCTGGGCAATGCTTTCCCTCGGTGCAGGGGATCTGGTCTGCAGGTCCGACCTCTGGGTCCCAGAGTTCAAACTGTATCCCCACCAGGGAGAGGATTTCCAGTCTCAATTCACCCACAGGGAGCCCAACCTGGGTCTATGTCTCTCAGCCTCTGAGTCGGCACCGTTTTCCTGGGAACTCAGTGCCAGCAGCACCTGGGAGGGCGGGCGGGTAGGGAGCTCACAGTCTGAGTTCCCCTGAGTCAGCTGTACGGTCCCAATAGGGAAGGTCCCATTCCCTGGAGGTGCCTCTGGCTGGTGGCTGTATTGTCTCTCTGGGCAGCCGCGGGTAGGGTCGGTGGAGGGGAGGAGGAGGCAATATGGCGCCTGCCTCGAGGCTCGGGTCTGTGCACACGGAGGTGCCCGGAGGAAGTTGGGAACCTGGTGCCACGTCTGCTACAGGCTCACCGCTGGCTGGCAGCGGCGGCGGTCTCTGTGCTGGTGTCCACAGGTCTCTCCACCCGCTGGGGAGCCCACCAGCAGTCCCAAATGCAGGGGAGGGGAAACAGCAAATCCACCTACCCTTGCCGCTGGTCTCCGGGCTGCTCCGGTGGTCTCAGCCTCCAGTTCTCCTCCGCAGCCTCCTCCCGTGGAGTCTCCCGGGGTCTCAGGTACCCCTCCTTCCGGTCCTTGTCCGCTGTATGCTCGTCTTCTTGCTTCTTTCCTCTAATTTCTGCTAGAATCTGTCTTTTCTGCAGAGAGACTCTGTTTGGTGGTGTTATTCGCCCGCCATCTTGCTCCGCCCCTATTAATTTTAATTTTAAAGAGATTTATTCTGACCCAAATTTAAGGACCATGACCCAAAGCCATGTCCAAGAAGGCTTGAGCAAGTGGACTGAAATCTTTTCTTTATTATTTGCATTATCATACCTATTTGCTTTTGAGTCCATTCAGTGAATTCTTTATTTTAGATATTGTATTTTCAGTTCTAAAATTTTCATTGGCTCTTTAATGTATTTCCTGTCAAGAATTTACCTTCTAATTCATTTCAAGTGTGTGGGGTTTTTGTTTGCTTTTTGCAATGTATAAAGATTAATTAAAACAGCTACTTTAAAGACTTTGAAAAATCCATCATCTGTGTCATCTTGGTGTTAGCATCTTTTGCTCTCTCTTTCAAGATGGATTACTTTTTTCTGGTTCTTTGTCGAGTAATTATGGGTTGTGTTTGGACTCTGTGACCTATTATAATCTTCTGGGGAATGTTGATATTTCTGTATTAGTAAGAAATCAAAAAGTGAGATGTGAATCCTATATTGTCTCTTGCCTTTTGTGGGTGATGGTTTGAATTTCAGTTTAGTTCTCTAAATCATTGCTATGCTTATTTGTGACTATCATAGGTACGCATGACTAGATTATGTTGAGACTTGTACAAATGATTCAAATTTCATTTTAGTTTTCTAAACTTTTGGTATGCTGGTTTTAATGTGTCCACGCGTGTGTCTCAGGAGATAAACTCCATCTTGTGTTAGTGGTTCAAGTCTTAGTTTAGTTTTGTAGGTCTGTGCTATGTTGGTTTGGGTCTGTCCCACGCATGCTTGCTCAGGGTTTAGGCTAAAGCTTTCCAATGAACTTTAAGTTTCCCATATATGCCAAGCAAACTGATTAGGTTGAAAGTAAACTTTTGCTTCAGACTGAGTTCTAAATTAGTGTGGATGAAGTTGTAGCAGGCTCAGTGATAAAACTGGCAAGAATATCCAAGAAAAATCAATAAGGTCTACTTTGGGAAAAGTGAGAAACATGAGCTAAATTTGAGAGGGAATATAGCATAATAGTTAATAGCATAGACCTTGAAATCAGAGCAAACTGGAATTGAGTTTCAGATCTCCTACCTTCGAGCTCTGTATCCTTAGGGAAATTACTCAACCTATCTTAGCCTCAGTTAACTGCAGCAAGAAAAAATATTTTTTCTCTCATAAGGTTTTAATGATAATTCAATATAATTGTACAAACTGCTCAGCATAGGGCCTGATACATATTGATATTTAAATATATAAAATAAGAAGAAACTATAAAAGGCACACCTGAAACAAATTGAAATAATGGCAATGTCATGAGGTTAAAAAACAAAACAAAAACAAAATCTTGAGTTAAAAATGAGTAACTGTCCCTCCATGTTTTAGTTTTCACATAAATCCATTTCAAAGAGTAATCCCTGTTCATTTCATAGGATTATTGTGGGGATCAAATGCAATAACCTATGGGAGTTAGTTTTGCTAACTATTCATATAAAGCACCATGCAAAATGCAAAGGAATACTGGTACCTTTGAATCACATGGAACATTGTATAAAGGATCGTGAGTAGAAAATAGAAAATACAATTAATTAAAGCATTCTGGATAGGTTAAAACTAAAAGGAGGAAAGATATCGAAGGGTCCAGATGAATCAAGAAAAATGATAGTAGTCTACAGGACTATCTAGTCTTTCAGGTTAAAAGGCAATGAGTACCATGAAGGAGATATTTGCAATAAATTGAACATTTTCACAAGGAAAGAACAGAAAAGTTGCATTACTAAAGTATAGCTTTTCTTTTTTAGTACTCTAGAACTTTGGCTTAGAACCCTTACTTAGAACTGTACTTTATTTTCATAACATGTTTTGTGGTTTCTAAAATAGTTCCTCCCCATTTCCTCATTTAAACCTCACAACAGACTTACAAGGTAGCACAGATATTAATTTCACTTTGTATGAGCAATTTAAGCTTACAGAGTTTAAGTAATGTGTATACAATTATCACATAAGTAAGCTATGAAACTGAGATCTCAACCTGGGTCTTTTGACTCCAACAGTAGTGCTCCCTCTTCCTTATCATAAACTATTGATACATGTACTAGTCAATTAAGCTTTTAGAAGCACTTAGAGGTGCAACCCCTTGACCTTAGTGAGGTATAGAGATTAGATGAGTATTTGAGTTCTGAGCAATTGATAGGTAACTTATGCAGCAACACTGATATGTGGTTTCTGCTTATCTGGATAGATCTGTCTAAGCTCTTAGAACAGGCATCCTCGAACTACAGCCCACGGGCCACATGCAGCCCGCTCAGGACATGTATCCGGCCCGCCGGGTGTTTTTGCCACCGCTGCCTGTCCTGCTTAGCAGCTGACTCGTCCCACGTCCACAGTGCACACTCTCCAATGGTCTGAGGGACAGTGAAGTTTGAGGACCCCTGTTTAGAACCTCCACTGTGCATCGCAACTTTCATAGAAAGAAAACTGAAGAAACAAAGGAACAAACGTGATTCTACCTGGAGACTAGCCAGTAAAAGCTTATATAAGGAGATAAGTTTTAGGCTGTGGCTATTTGGAACATATGTGAAACAGACTTTGGTTGAAAGATGCTCACTTCACTTCTAACCAGCATGGGTTTTGGAGATGTAGACATAAGTGGATGCAGCTGCCCATAAAACATGTGCCTCAGCGAGTGCTTTGTGCTGCCACCTCTCAGTGCTTATCAGAGAGACCCAGTGAGCTTTCCGAATGGGATACGAGAAAATAAAATGTATCAAGATATTATGAAGGCAACTAAGTTAATATAGCCATTAGTTAGAGTCCCCACTCTGCCTATTTCAGCAACACTCCTCCCTGCAGCTTGTTTCCATGGCTGCAAAGCCCAACCTGGCCAATTCTGCACTTCCCTTTGAGACAAATCTCATGCCTTTTATGAAAAATGTCTTTCAAAGGGTAGAGGATTGTGTGTTTGTGTATGGGGGGGGTGTCTGTTTTGGCCAGTGAGGAGGACTTGTATATTATGAGGCAGAGCCTTTTCTAGGAGAGTCAGGCTGAAGTAGAGATAATATGCAACAGTAAAGTATAAAAAAAGAACAAGATAATTTTTGTTAAGGGATGATTAAAAAGTACATTCACTTGCTTTTGGAAAAGCACAAATTAATTTTCCAGATATCATTCAGAAGTTGCTCTCTGAGTTGTTCCAGGAGAATGGAGGCCTCTCTCCAACTACACACGAGGCAGCCCGGGGCTTTGGATGACATCAGATGAGATGGGCCCCTTTGCATAACTTTGCATAACTTCACTTGGACTCCAGAATTTTTACTTATCTCCTGCAACTTCTTTCCCATATTTAGCACGTACAACTTAAAATCTAGTTTTTTTTTCTCTATTTTTTTCCCTCTGCTTTGTAGAACTTAATGATGTTCTATTGTCTCTTCCCTGGGGAAATTCTTGCCCTTCACTAGTGCTGTGGGTTTCCATGTCATATTCTCCCTTCACATCATTTACTTCTGGTCTAGCAAGTTGCTGAAATTCCTTTATTTTTTTTTTCTGAATAGCTTCCCTGACATGTTGTTCTTTATTCATCTATGATACTTCTCAAATCCACTTTAATAGGATAGCAAAATGTCTGGTTATACAAAGATAATTGCATCCTTCAGCCTCTGGATCCTATGTTCTTCCCTTCTAATGACAAATGTTTCAAAGAAAAACAAAAAGAAAGGAAGGAAGGAAAAGGTAACATACAGCCAAGCAAATCTCAAAGAATAGAGAACTGCTCCCATAATTCATTCTCCAAATGTCTCCTAACAGAAAGTAGAAGTAAATTATAGGTGTGGTGACTATATATCCTGTGTTGCCTAAGACACCCTGGATTATGCTTTTTGTCCTCACATCCCATCAGTTAGCACCCCCTTTTATCCACTGAAGTATCTAGATTTGTTCACCAATAGACAATGAGTATTTTTCATGTCCAAATCAGGTTGCACATTCTGAGAAATAGGCACAGAATAGCTGAAACTCAAGACTGTTTCTGGTCTCTGGAGGGCTGGTCTTCAGACAAACATTTAAGCTCAGAAACATTCATCAAGGTAATGTGTACTAAACAAAGAATACTCACTACTCTGCTGAAAGTGATCCATCCTAGTGTCCAGAGGACTTATCAGGCAGCTTAAATTTGGAAACAAAACCAAGCCCAAAGAAGAGGTGGTGGTGTTTCCATTTAGAAGGACATGTGTGTGATTGAGGATGATTTAATGAGAAGAGTGGAGATCTGGTGATGTACTGCAGTGAAAAGAGTAAGGATTTAGGAATCAGGCACATCTGTGTTAAAACCCACTGCTGCTACTTGTTGGCTGCGATATAACTTCTTAGGTCTCACTTTCTCCACCTACAAAAATTGACTAATAAAATTGAGGCAAAAATTTGAAATTTGAGGAGTTATAAAGCATGAGGTATAATGACTTGAAAAGAATAGTAACCATAGCTGATATTTCTGAATATGTGCACAGGCACTATTCTAAATAGTTAACTCATCTAATCCTCACAAAAATATTAAGAAGATAATCAACTGTTATCATTGTCATTTACAGGTGGTGAGCCTGACTGAGGCTCAGAGTAACTGAGGGGCCAGGAATAATGAAATTGGGATTTGACCCAGGCAGTGCAGCTTCAGAGTCGTTATGCTGAACACCTGTAACAAGAACATTAGTCATTACTCTCTACAGCTGTTCCTTGGTAAGCAAGGAAACTATGTTGTTAACGTGGGAGAAAAAAATTGTAATAAAATGAAAAATATATACAAATGCTGGTACTTAAAATTGAACCACCCTATGGAGAGATACATTTTTCCTTTGCATTAGGATGTTCTGATATAACCACAAAGTGCTAGATGATCTTGTTAGCTTCCAGCAAATGGGATGGGAGAAATATAATAGTTCTTGGTAAAGTCCTTTATAATAATGATTTGATTTTTTTATTTTGAGAAAAAAATTTTTTGTTCAATGTATGATTTTTCCTTTTCACCCAGTTTCCTTATCACTTGCTATAGATGGCTTATTTTGTATTCATGCAGACTACGTTGCAAGTCTGTTTCATCTAGTAAACCAGAAATTATTACTTAATCAAAGTCAGACTTCCATATCCTTTACAAATAAGAAACATCTATCTATATCAGTACCTTTTACATTACTTTTGATGGTACTGCCATTTCAACACATTTCCCTCTTTCGGAATTCCTGCAAAGTTCAATAATGTGAGACAGGAACTCTTAAAATAGACTTACATCGTTGGGTTAAACTATAAATAATACCTCCTTAATTTAGGATTAGTATACACTGTTGCAAATAAGCTTTTCTCCCAGGATGCAGAACTATTAATTCTATATGTGTAGAACCTATGATATACTGGATGAACAGATAGGCTGTCTTTCCACTGGAATTTGTAGAAAGGTCTTCTTCCTGGTGACCACTCAGCAGATGCCCACTCCCTGAACTTCAGAGAACCAGAGGCCAAATTAGTCACCAGTTAGGCACTTTAGTTCTGTGCTTTCTATTTGCTTACTCTGAAATCCAAGACTTGTACTAATTTCTTAATTTCACCAAGGAAATAGGAAATTTATTTCTTTTCTCTTCCTCAAACCCCAACAAAATTCAGTAAGCCATCTAGCACTGATCATTCATTTTCATTTGTAATTTCAACACCCCTTCAACTTTTCCTTATTTTTGTTATCACTTCTCCGCCCTATCTTCTTTTTCCATGTCTCTCCCCTTCTTTTTACCAAGCAAAGAATCATCTGTAGTCTCGCATAGAGGCTTTCTTGAGTGAAGGAATTTCTAAGTTATTTTCCTGTTACCTGGGGCCCAATCTTACCAATGACATTACATAGGCTCACTAGTCTACATAATGAAGCATATTCTTGTCTCTACTTTTGAAGCTACTATCACATACATTGCCACAACCAACCTGACAGAAACCAATTGATGTACTAGGTGGATGCAAAGATTTCTCTTTATTGGCCAGATGAAGGTTCATTCTTGGTGAACTAAGAGTTTGGTCCAGTGTCTGGCATCATATAAGTTATCAATAAATGAATATAATTGGATGATGATGGAGAAACTTGACCTAAATTTGTTAGCATCCAAATCAGGTGAATCCTTGCCTTCTATTTCATTGTTTTTCCAATATATCATATGAAGAGATTTTGTTCAGCTATATCTCAAGTACATAAAAATTCTACTGCTGACAAGACTTGGCATTTAGAAAAATACAGATAGTTACTTTATAGCACAAAGACAAAAGTAAGTCATATAAATTTCACTCACTCTAAGCAAGTTGGTCTTGGTACATTGTAACTAGGAATCATAGCTTGACTGGTTTGTTCATCCTTTGTCACTAAAAAGTAACAACTGAAAAGTCAGGCTATCTCCTTCCTTGTTACTTTCACTGAAAAGGGCTGAACATGTATCACAAGTTATTAAGCAACATTCACACATGAAACATTCACCAATTTTTTTATTGAAAACTTATTAAATGCCAAACTCCAATTGCAGCCAAGTATGGCTTATGGTTTTAGACTCCTGTGTATTTGATAACTACAGGTCAAAGCATAGATGCAGGTAGACAACCATCTGCCTGGATCTTGGCTTTCTGCAACACAAGGTATTATTGAGTATCTTCAACCACAAAGCACTGTATTACTTAGTTAGGGATACCACCATAGTATAAGAGATGGTCCCTGATCAAAGAATATAAGATAAAAGTCTATTAAACACATTTAAAAGCAAGAGGTAGAGACAATAAAAACAACAGGAATTCACTTTCTAATAGCAATGGAGGATCTTTCATTAGGCCAACTAGGATAAAATTATTCCAGTCTAGCATTCTCTAGTGTCCCAAGGATAGTCGCATGCCTTATTAAGGAAACATTGCATAGTGATTAAGAACATAGTCTTTGAAGTGATATGGCCTGGATTAGATTCTCACCTATGCCTCTTAATGGCTGAGGGTGTTTGAATAAGTGACCTGTAAAATGAAGAATATATTCAAATTTACCAGGGTTGTTATGAGCATTAAGTAAGATGATGACAGTAATGAGTTTTACACAGTGTCAGCATATAGTAAGCATTCAGTAAATGTTAGATATTTTTAAAGTTAACAGAGGATGAGCTGGCAGAACTATTTCAGGATGTCATATGTTGTTTCCATAGCGTAGGATTTGAATTAAAACAGAGAAATATGAAATGACGAATGCCCACCATGGCGTTCAGGTGCACCCATATCATTGGCATTTTCTTTATCCCAGAAAAGATTTGTGCAAGCTGGGTGCTTCTCCTTGGTAAAGGCACCAAGACCAGCAAGATTTATTGAGACAACTTAATTCCCCTTAGGTATATTTCCCTCTCCCTTTATAAGGCAGATCTCACAAAGCCACATTGATACCAACTGGAGAGAGATATACTATGGAATTGAACTCATAAATGAAGGATGATTTCTGTTAAAAAGTAGACCAATTCCTGAGTCTGGCTGGTGAATACAAGGTAATGTAAGCATTCCTTCCTTATTTTCACTGGGAAGGGCTGGACATGTATCTCAAGGTATTAAGCAACATTCACATGTGAAACGTTCACCAAGTATTTATTGAAAACTTACTAAGTGCCAAACTCCAATTACAGGTAATTTTCAGAAAGATCAATTCACAGGAAGACAAGAAATTGTTAATTTGTAATCCTATGTGTCAAGAAGATCTCCAAATATCTTTGTGCATGTGCTTAATATTTCATGTTGTCATCACTGCCTTCCCCTGAGGGGAATGACCCTATCCATCTGGTAAGATGAAAAGTACAAAGCCTGTAGTCAAAAATTAGTTTGAAAGACCTTCTTTGAAACTGACTAACACTCTCTTTGAAACTGTCTCATCTATAAAATAGGCAAAATAATGCTTGGCTCATTTGGTGGTTGTGAAGATTGAATGATAATTAGTTAGAACCAATTGGACTCTCATTAAACACCAGTCTAATTTGGCCCCATTTTCACTTATACCATATCATAGCTGTATCTCTCTGATATTTTCCTTAATACTAATGGCTTATGTGTGTCTAGAAGTTCAGAAGAACACTCCAGAGCTCTAGATGATACCTACCAGAGCAGACTGTAGATCAAGCTCAATGCCTCTGCTGGAAGAACTGATAGAAAAATCTCATTCATGTAAGAAAAAATTATTAGGTGTGCACATTGTTCTGGGCATTAGAGGTACGATTGTACCCTCATGGAGCTCACAGACAACAACTCAAAACTTTAAACAAGGCATATGTGCTACTATGGGAAGAACATAAGCTGCTATGAAAGTGTACAGGAGGCATTCCAAACTCAGTTTTGAGTTCAAGCATGGAGTGATAAGAAAATCTTGCTAAAAGAGAATGACAATAAGAAAACTAATAAATACCATTTATTGAGTGCTTGCAATGGTCACTAAGATATTATTAATATAAGCATTTTTAAAAACTTAACTGTTATTCTGTACAATATCTTAGTGAAAAAGATTCCACACATCTCCCTTTTACAGATGAGGAAGCTGAAGTATAAAGATTAAGTAATTTGCATAGTGATTCATCTAGTAAGTAGGGCAGTAAGGTCTAATATCTAAATGAAAACCTTTAGTTTTAAAGAGGAATTCTGGGAAGAAAGAGGGGGTTACAACTTCCAGACAGTAGGAATTCCAAGTACAAATGCCTGGAGGCAGAAAGCACCAAAAATCCCCACAAAAAACAGAAAAAGAAACTAAAACCAAACAAACAAAAAAACACCTTAAAGTTAGTGTTTGGTGGTGTTGCCAGAGCAAAGATTGTAATTAGGAAAGGGAGGCAAAGACAAGATAGTGAAGAACTGGGTCAACTATGCAAAGAAATTCCTATACCTTATTCTGAGGGCCATGGAAAGCCAGTGAATAATTTAAATGCTTGCCAGAACCAGCTTATAGCATAGAAGGCTCTGGCTAGAGTAAGAAAAGATTGGAGGAATGGACCCTAGAGTCCAAGAGAACAGTTAGGATTTTGTGGTGGTAATTTTGAGGAGAGATGATGGTATGTTGGACTAGGTTAGTAACAGAAGGGATGAGAGAAATGGATGGGGTAGACAATTATTTTAGGTACTTGAGTCAACAGCAAGTTGTGATTAATTGAATGAGGGAGTTGAATCAGAAATTAGTAAAAAAAAATCCCTAAGATTTCTGGACTAAGAAATTAGGTAGTTAAAATTTTTATTTACCAGAAAAAAAAAAAAGAATGCCAGAGAAAAGGACTGATTAAAGAGAAATATATTTAGTCATTGAATTGTGTTATTATTTGTACAACACCCAAAGTTGGTTTTAAATGGAGTTTTTCAGAAGTGAAATTGTCTGAGAGGTTCAAGTCTTTCATAAAATGCCAGTATGAAGAATCTGCTCATTAGCATTCCTTTTATAAGGAAATCACTCCCAACCTTAGGCCCATATTCAGGTTCACTCTCAACCTCACTCCCAACCCCAGGCCCAACCTCACTCCCAACCTCAGGGCCAACCTCACTCCCAAACCCAGGCCCAACCTCACTCTCAACCTCACTCCCAACCTCAGGCCCAACCTCATGCCCATATTCAGCCTCATTGCCAACCCCAAGCCCATTGTGTCCTCAAAGCTCCTATATCCCTGACTTCTCGGACACTTCTTCACTCTCTAGCACCACAGAGCTTTTCTCATCCCAAGACCCCTTTGGGGTCTCCTTGGTCTCCAACACCACATCTGGGGACCTAGAGGGGGATGATTTGGGGGATAAACAAGACTCAGGCCCCAGGTTGTTACTGGATTTATAGAGGGGAGCCGTTGTGCCCTGAGGATCCCAGGGGACCAGGAGGCCTGGAGGGGCTTGATCTTCACTGCTGGGTACTGTGTGCGGGCAAATACAGCTCCTTGTATACTGGTATTCATGAGTTTTTGCCTTTTTGGTATTTTTTTGCCTGATTTTGTAGTTGATTTATTTCTTTATTAATATTTATGGTTTCTTAACATAAAACTTATACTGCTAATAAAAAAAATTTTTAAAAATTAAAAAAAATTAAAAAATTAAAAAAATTTTTAAAAAAATTACATTATTGTAGAAAGCTTCTCCAAATTATCATGGCTATATAGTATGCAGTGCTTTTGAGATTTCTGGTAGGAAAAGTGCAGGTTAAAGGCAATATTTGGTCTCCTGAACCTGATTCTAATGCTGGGAGAGTAGATGTCCTGGATGTCAATGGGAAAAATTGAAGCATCAGACCAAGCAATGGATTACTGACTAAATCTTCTGCATCTCTGTATTGGTTTAGCTACAGTGCCATAACAAATACTACAGACTGGGTAGCTTAACCAACAGAAGTTAATTTTCTCACAATTCTAGAAACTGAAAGTTCAAGATTAAGAAGTTGGCATAGTTGGTTGGTTCCTTCTCAGCTTCAGGTCTGTCTCTTGGGCTTGTTTTTTTCAGCATATTATGGGGGTACAAATTTTAAGGTTTCGAATAATGCCCTTGCCCCCCCCCAAGTCTGAGCATCAAGTGTGACCATCCCCCAGACGGTGCACATCTCACTCATTACGTATGTATACATCCACACTCCTCCCCCCTCTTACCTGCCCAATACTCAATTAATGTAATTTCTATGTATCCACTTAGGTGCTAATCAGTTAATACCAATTTGCTGCTGAGTACATGTGGTGCTCGTTTTTCCATTCTTGAGATACTTCACTTAGTAGAATGGGTTCCAGCTCTATCCAGGAAAATACAAGACGTGCCATATTGCCATTGTTTCTTAGAGCTGAATAGTACTCCATGGTATACATATACCACATTTTATTAATCCACTCATGTATTGATGGGCACTTGGGTTGCTTCCATAGTTTTGCCATTGCGAATTGTGCTGCTATAAACATTTGAGTGCAGGTGTCTTTTTTGTAGGATGTCTTTTGTTCTTTTGGGTAGATGCCCAGTAGTGGGATTGCTGGCTCAAATGGTAGATCTACTTGTATTGCTTTAAGGTATTTCCATATTGCTTTCCACAGAGGTTGAACTAGTTTGCAGTCCTACTAGCAGTGTAGGAGAGTTCCTATCTCTCCACATCCACGCCAACATCTATTGTTTTGGGACTTTTTGATAAAGGCCATTCTTACTGGAGATAAGTGATATCTTATTGTGGTTTTGATTTTCATTTCCCTGATGATTAGAGATGTTGAGCATTTTCTCATATGTTTGTTAGCCATTATTCTGTCTTCTTTAGAAAAGTTTCTGTTCATGTCCTTTGTCCACTTTTTGATAGGGTTATTTCATTTTTTCTTGCTGTTTTTCATGAATTCTAAGTAGATTCTAGTTAGTAGCCCTTTATGAGATGTGTAGGATGCAAAACTTTTCTCCCATTCTGTAGGTTGTCTGTTTGCTTTTATGACTGTTTCTTTGGCTGTACAGAAGCTTTTTAGTTTGATCAAGTCCCATTTATTTATTTTTGTTGCTGCTGCAATTTCCTTCAGGGTCTTCTTCATAAATTCTTTGCCTAGGCCAATGTCTAGAAGAGTGTTTACAATATTTTCCTCTAGAATTCTAATAGTTTCACACGTTAGGTTTAAGTCTGTTACCCAGTGTCAGTTGATTTTTGTGAGAGGTGAAAGGTGTGGATCCTGCTTTAGCCTTCTACAAGTGGCTATCCAGTTTTCCCAGCACCATTTATTGAATAGAAATTCTTTTTCCCAGTGGATGTTTCTGTCTGCTTTGTCAAAGATTAGATGACTATATGAGGATGGTTTTATATCAGAGTTCTCAGTTCTATTCCACTGGTCAATGTTCCTATTTTTGTGCCAATACCAAATTGATATAATTACTACAGCTTTGTAGTATAGTTTGAAATCTAGCATATTGATACATCCCATTTTGTTTTTATTGCCTAGAATTGCTTTTGATATATGGGGTCTTCTTTGGTTCCAAACAAATTGTAAAATTATTTTTTCTATATCTATGAAGAATGATGTTGGGATTTGAATAGGTATCTCATTGAATCTGTAGATCAGTTTGGGTAGTATAAACATTTTAACAATGTTGAGTCTGCTGACCCACGAGCATAGTATGGATTTCCATCTATTTACATCCTCTGCTATTTCCTTCTTCAGCATTTCATAGTTCTCCCTGTAGAGGTCTTTTACCTCCTTAGTTAAGTATATTTCTAGGTACTTTATTTTCTTTGTTGCTATTGTGAAGGGTATTAAGTCTTTGATTTGATTCTCAATTTGATTGTTGTCGGCATATATGAATGCCTCTGATTTCTGTGTATTGATTTTATATCCTGAGACGTTACTAAAAATCTTCCTAAAAAGAAAAGTCCTGGCCCAGATGGTTTCACACCCAAATTTTACCACACTTACAAAGAAGAACTGGTGCCTATCCTGCAGAAATTATTCTACAACATCGAGAAGAATGGAATGTTCTTCCCATTGGAACATTCCCCGTGTTGGGGAATGTTACTCCCCAACACGTTTTATGAAGCCAACATAACCCTGATACCAAAACCAAGAAAGGATGCAACAGAAACAGAAAACTACAGACTGATATCCCTTATGAATATAGATGCAAAATTTTTCAACAAAATCCTAGCTAACCGAATCCAGATGCTTATCAAGAAAATAATCCATCATAACCAAGTGGGTTTTATCCCAGGGATGCAGGGATGGTTCAACATATGCAAATCTATAAATGTAATTCACCACATAAACAGAAGCAAAAACAAAGACCATATGATTCTTTCAATAGATGCAGAAAAAGCATTTGACAAAATTCAACACTCTTTCATGATAAAAATACTCAATAAAATAAGCATAGAAGGGACATACCTAAAAATGATACAAACCATATATGACAGACCCATAGCCAACATCATACTGAATGGGGAAAATTTGAAGCATTCCCACTTAGAACTGGAACCAGGCAAGGTTGCCCACTATCTCCACTTCTATTCAACATAGTGCTGGAAGTCCTGGCTAGACCAATCAGACATGAAAGTGGAATTAAAGGTATCCAAATAGGGGCAGAAGAGATAAAACTTTCACTATTTGCTGATGATATGATATTATATTTAGAAAATAAGGATTCAACCAAGAGACCCTTTGGCTTGTTTTAACAGATGGACTTCCCTCTGTATATGCCTGTGACCAAATTCCTTTTCTTATAAGGATATCAGTCACACTGTATTAGAACCTACTAATGAACTCATTTTACCTTAATTACGTCTGTAAAGCTCTATCTGCAGAAAGGATCACATTCTGAGGTACTGGACATTAGAACTTCAAAATATGAGTTGGAGTGGGATG
This sequence comes from Microcebus murinus, assembly GCF_040939455.1. Classification (NCBI taxonomy): domain Eukaryota; kingdom Metazoa; phylum Chordata; class Mammalia; order Primates; family Cheirogaleidae; genus Microcebus; species Microcebus murinus. Next base: position 71,155,482 of record NC_134107.1, on the reverse strand, counting down.
AAAAACAATTTAGCCCATGGCAGCATCTCTGCTAAAATGCCCTAAGCCAGGACTTAATATAAAGGGAGTGAATCAAAGAAAGCAGAGACAGTAGAGCATTCAATCCAAAGGTCTCAGTGATGGCAGCAGCAACATCCAAATCCAGGCCAACAGTGACCACAAGCATGCCTAGCATCCATAGCCCTTGGTAGTGATAGTACCAACTGCATAGTCTAGTTCCAGTTGGTGGTGGAGGTATGCTCACTCAGTAGTTTTTCTGAATGATTTCTGCTGCTTGGCCTCCATTGGTTTCTGCTCATTTTCTTAGTCTAGTTCTCCAGATTTTCCAGGATTCTATGAGGCACCCAATGTATTAGGTTTGTCTGATTCAATTAGTCATGTATGTTTTCTTATGTTTCTAACTAAGAACCCTGACAAGGAAATAAAATATCTAGGGATGCTTCCACATGTTTGAATTAAGACTAACTATCCCTTATGGTACAGGAGAAAGAACAGACTGTAGAGCAAGCAGATCTGGGTTGAGGTCTTGACTCCACTATTTTCCAGATACATTGGCAAGTTTCTGAAACTTTATGAGCATCAATTTCCTCATATATAAATTTAAAGTCATAATATATAATAAAAAACATTTATTGGGCACTTATCAAATTCAAGGCATGATTCTAGAATTGTATATGCATTATGCCACTTTCTTCTCATAACAATCCTTTATCATAACTAGTATTGTGTCAGTTTTATAGATGAAGCAAGTGATGTTGCATGTCAATGACTTCCAGATGCTTGTTCTAAACCCAAGACCTGCCTTTGAACTCTAAACTGATATATCGAACTGCCAATTTGACATATTTTGAACTTATTAAAAAGTAAACTCTTGAGCTCTAATTCCTTCCCCCAAATAAATTTCCCCTAAATTCTATACCTAAATGATAACATTGAAGTTTCTCAATCCTAAAAACTTTACTGTTGACATCTCTCATTTCTTCACCTCCCATATGTCTAGTTATAACCAAGTCCTGATTATTTAACCTCTTTATTAGTTTTGTATTGCTACTATAATAGATCACCCAAATTTTTCAGCTTAAAACACCACCTTTATTACCTTACAGTGCTGAAGGTCAGAAACCTGCATAAAACATGACTCAGCTGGTTTTCAGCTTAGAGTCTCATAGAAGAAAATCAAGGTGTTAGCAGGGATATGTTTCCTTCTGGAGGCTCCAAGGATGAATCCTATTCCAAGTTCATTAAAAGAGTTGGCTGAGTTCAATTCCTTGTTTTTATAGGACTCAGGTCCCAATTTCCTTGTTAGCTATTGGGTGCTGGTCTTTGCTCCTCAACACTGGCAGCTTCCTGACACTCCATACTTTCCAAGTGGCCCCTCCAACAACAGTGACACCTGTGCTCTTGTACCTTGACTCTCTCTGACTCCTCCTTCCCCTGCATCTCTCTGCTTCTAGAGACAGTTCTCTGCTTTAAAGGTCTATGTGTTTAAATTGGGCCCACATGGACAACACTGTATACTTTTCCTGCCTTAAAGCCAGCTGAGTAAAAACCTGAATCACATCTGCAAAATCCATTTTGCCATGTAATATAACATAGTCACAGGTTTTAGAATTATAGCATGAACTCTTTTGAAGAACATTATTCTCCCTACCACAATAAGCAAAGACATGCCTACCTCATTTAGAAAGAAATAATAGCAATACCACATACTGGTTAAGAGTGTAGACTATTAGGTTCTTCTACCTGTTGGTTATCATTTGGGACAACTTACTTAGCCTGAAGTTACATGCTGCAATTTCTTCACCTGTAAAATAGAGGCAGTAATAGCATAATACTTACCTCATAGGATTCTTGGGACAATTAACTAAGTTACTATATTTAAAGTTTTTAGAACAATACCTGGTACATAATTTAAATACTATGTTTAATATTTTTTATTATAATTACACACTGGTACTGTGAAGGGGAAAAGCAGGCTGCCCAAAACAGGTGGGGACCAATTTTCTAATAAGTCATCAACAAAAGGTTTTTAAAAATCAGAAATGAAATAAGGAAAGGAGACAACTAAAAACAGGTTATGGGGGGAAGGTTGGAGAGCAGCTTTTTTCTAGGTTATGGGCATATGGTAGGATAGGAAGAAGCACCACAGGCACAAAATTCTAGATGAGTAAAGACTCAGGGAAGAAAATGCTGGTCTAAGGGACTTCACATAGGACCTTGTGATTGCAGCCTGATGGGGTGGGGGTAGAGTGAAGCAAAAACGGGCTAGAGAAGAAAAATAATGTCAGATCCCACAAGTCCTATGGTCAGAGTGAGGAACTTAGCTGTCAGAACAATGGAAGTTTTAGAGAGGCAGGACCTGAGTAATACATTTTAGAGGATCCTTCTGGCTGCTTTGTGGGAAGATGTTAGAAAGGGGCAAGAACAAAAGCAGATATACTGAAGTCCATGGGAACTGTCTAAATGAAAGAATAATTTGCTCTGTGGGAACAATCCAGATGAAAGACTGGTTTGGGGCAGCAGAAATAAAGAGAATGAAACATATTTGTGATATATTTTGGAGGTTGTTGGTAGGCTGAATAACACCTCTCTTCTCAGATGTCCATGCCCTAATCTCTGGAACTCGTGATATGTTATATCCCAAAAGGGACTTTGCCGATGCAATTAAGGTTATGGATCTTAAAATACAGAGAGTAGGATGAATTCCCCATGTGAGCCCAATCTAATCACATGAATCTTTAAAAGGAGAGAATTGGCTCCAGCTGGAAGCAGAAGAAGATGTCAGGGAGATGTGGCATAGGAGAAGTGAGAGATTCCAAATGTGAGCAGGATTTGGCCTGGGTTGCTGGCTCTGAGATGCAGGAACCTGTGCACTAGGAGTGAAGGGAGGACCCCAATGGACAGCCAATAAGAAAGTGGGGGCCTCAGTCCTACAACCACAAGTAACTAGATTCTTCCAACAATATGATTCAGCTTGGAAGTAGATTCTTCCCAAAGCCATCCAATAAGAGCCCAGCTAGCTGATACCTTAATGTTGGTCTTGTGAAACCAAGAGTAGAGAAACTGACTGAAATAGTCTGAACTTCATAACTATAGAACTGTGATAAATAAACTGGTGGCTTTTTTTTTAAGTGATTGAGTTTTTTAAGCTACTAAGTTTATGGAAATTTCTTATATAGCAATATAGGAAACTAATACAGGTACATATTAATATCAGTCTCCTTCATAGACTGTGAGCCTCATAAGTACAGGAACTGTGTCTGTTTAGTTCACCATTCTATTTCTAGACATAGCCCAGTGCTGGCATTTGATAGATGTTCAACAAGTATTTTGTTGCAAAAATGAGGCAGTGAACACTTAAATAACTTGCCTAATGTCACACAATTAGTAAGTGTTTGAACCAGGCCTTGAGCTCCTGTCAAAATACCATACATAACATGTAATTCTTCTGAACATTAAGACAGCATATATAAAGTCTCTGGCACATAGCAGACACTTAATAGCTATTACATCCTCCATTTCCCCTTAATTATCCTGACCCCAGTTCAGACTCTCCTTGTTGCACTTCTGGCTAATAGTAATGTCCTAATGGGCTTCACTGAATCTAAGCACTCTTCACGGCAATCCATTTCCTGCCACATTAATATTCTACAAACACATACATTAAGTGAGATAATGTCTTTGAAAGCATAGGGCCAACTGTGGAGCCTATGCATTGTTATTACTATTATTACCATCACTTCCACATTAAATCTAGACCCCTGAGCCAAACTGCCAAGGCACCAGCCTCAGGGCTACTTCTCTGTCCTCTCTGTCACATTTCTCACCCTTCCTCAGCATGTACTCACTGTGTAAACCAAACCATCTCCATTCTCATGGAGAAACATCCACCACTCACTGTTACCTCGGGGCTTTGCTTATGCCCTTCCTGGTTCTCCTATCTAAATATTGCCATGCCTATCTTGGAACCCCCCTTTTTTCACAAAGCCTTCCTTAGTGATGCTAACTCCTCCTGGATCTCCTCTAAATTCCTGTAGCACTGAAACCCTGACCCACATTCTTTTGTGTTTATTCATTTAGTCTATCCCTAACCCTACACTGCATGCCTTCAATGTGACAGACATTGTGCTAAGCATAAAGCATGGCCCTTGTCCAATGCTAGTTTGGATATCTTTTATGGGAGTAGGGTCTTGTCTATCCAGCTGTATAGTAAACCCCTCAGTGAGCCACCTAAGAGATTAAGCAGTCACTGGAGTCAAACAGCTGGATTCAAATCCTGCCTTTCACTTACTAGGAAATTAACCTTGGGAATTAAGTTTCTCTAAAACTTAATTTTCTTACCTATAAAATGATATGTAATGTAGAATACATTATAATATTACAGTATATCATTATAATTTACCTACATCTTATGTTGTATATTATAACATAATAAATGATATATAATGGTGGATAATTGTATACTTCATTAAGTTGTTATGGGAAATGAAGATAATTCATGTAAAGTTCTAAAAATACTTTGGCATACCAGTGCTCAAGAAACATTATCCATTGTTATTTTTTATTTCTGCCACTATTCTACACCTTCTATAATGTCTACTACAATGCTGGCCATGTGGTAGGTATTTGCTAAATACTCTTGACTGAATAATTATTTAGCAGAGGATCAGAAAATTGGTTCAAAGGAGCAATGACTGAACTGTAGTCAATTAACAGAAATCAGGAAATAATTTGGGAAGTGAAAACACCAACACATTATTCCATTGTATAAAGATCAAACAACATAAGGAATAGGGAAGTCATAATCTTTAGGAAATTTTGTTTTGTTTTATGAAAACTGTATTTATTTAATATGTGCAGGTAATAAAGTTGAAATTTCAGAAGTAGAGGGAGGTAATATCTCACACCTCACTATGCCCACTGCTAAGAGGTACCTCCTATGAAAAGTGTCTTGTCTGGCCTTCCCTAAGTTATCTATGCACATAGTTACTTGCCTTTCTAATCCTCTATTTCCTCATCTTGAAAATGAGTCTATACCAAACTGCTTTGCAGGAATGCTCCAAAATTTATAGAGCACACAATAACTTTATCCCAGGTTAATCTTAAAACAACATGATTTTGTAGTCGTGGAGGCTAAAAAAGCAGGTATTTGTCAACATACTTTCAAGGTGAATCAGAGATTAATTCTCTTGAAGTTTTAAAGTCCCAAATGTATCCTTAACTAAAGATTATTATAGAGTGTGCCTTTTTCCAAATTCATTTGAATGATTGCATTGTTCGAACAGGAAGCTGTGGATAAATTAGCTTTTAAAAATGTTTAAGAAAGAAAATATGTGCATTTATAATCATTCATCACAGAGGCAGCTTGCCAGATTTAAAGCATGTTGTTTGGCAATCAGAAAAGCTAATGAACAAATTGAAAAAAAAAAAAATAATTACAGAAAAAGTCAATGAATAAGCAATTACTGGAGAATGGATTACAGAAAAGTAGATCAGGAAGTAGAGCACAGAGGCCACACCTGTGTGCACATGATAGGCCTGTGAATTGTCATTGTCCAGCACTTGCCGTCTGATGAAGAACAACCTGGTTCTCTCTCCCGGCATTCCCATTCCCTGGCAACATACAGCAGGCAGAGAACACCGCTTCCCACCTTTGCTTTCCTAACATAACTGTGCATGTTTTATGGCAGCAGGAAGGGATGCAAGCCCACCGTCTGTAGCACAGTTGAGAGATAATCTTACCTCTTGAACATTTTTAACTCCTAAGCATAGCTGAGTAGGGATTTAAAAATGGATATTTGATTTAAAATATCTCAGTGGAACTAGATATCTAATAAATATAACAAAGTTGTTAATGATAAATGAACAAGGCATTATGACTAGTTTAAGCAAAAAGATGAAAATTTTAAAAACCCTACGCATGAATTAAACAGTTTTCAGAGTTATTTGGGGACTTGGCATCAAATCAAATATTTCTGTTTGTATAACATTGAAGTCAATGGTTTTTAAATATTTTAATAAGTGTTTTATTTTGGAATAACTTTATTTACAAAAATGTTGCAAAGATAGCACATAGAATTCCCATATGCATTTCACCCACTTTCCCTTAATGCTAATCTTATATTACCATGTACATATGTCAAACCTAAGAAACCAGCATTGGTAAATTACTATTAGCTAAACGCCAGTTTAGCTAATAGTATTGCTAATTGTATTTGAATTTTACCAGTTTTTCCACTAATATCCTTTTCGTGTTCCAAGATCCAATTCAGAATACTATATTACATTTAGAAGCTGTCAGGTTTTAATTTTTTTACCTCTAGAAATCTATTAATAACTACAACAGATACCTTATTTCTCCATTTCTTAAGGTGCAGTTTATAGCAGCTTCTGCACGTTGTCAGAATTTCTCTTTGACAAGAGATAAATTCAGTCTGCTGATAGGTTTTGTCTGAAGTTCTCCAGATAATACTTGTTTCCAGGTGAACTGATTATTTTGGTACTGGGAAGACAGACCAACAGTGTCAAGAAATATTCTGAGACACATCAGTAACATAGATTTAGAAAAGAGACTTTTATTTCTGGGTTTAAACTATACCATACCTTCTCACTCATTGATATTCTTCCTAAGTCAACAGTATTTGGGAAAATTAATATATTTTCAGTCTAGGGTCAGTAAAACAAATAAAAAACCAGACTACATTTTTGTTATTATTATTATCCTTATGTGTTATGATATTTCCTTAGGGGTAAATAACATTTGAAACAAATCTGATCAATCATGTCATTCTCAATTAGATTCCTATTTCTCAGAGTATTCCTTTAAAACCTTCTGCTAATGAGTTCCTAATGAGAGAGAATCAAACCTAGACTTTCGAGATTCAGGAGCTTGTCATAAGAGCCTGCCAAAAGCAAAAAAATTAAAAAAAAATAAGTAAAAGATAAAAAGTCTTTTAATTTATTTTCAGCTTTAACTTAAAAATTCATAAGTTTTGCATTCCACTCTATGATATATGTACATTTGTTTTCATATAAAATTAATATTTTAAATTACTAACCAGTTAAGACTGATGAGTCCTATTTATTCTGTGCCTTCATAAACCTTCTTTCACACTGCTGCTCATCGGGGTGTGACTGTCCCTGTTTGACAACCAGGGGCTTTCTGATGGAGGTCCATGCTGGCAAGGGTTCCTTACTGTCACCTGATTAACCTCTTCAACCAAATCCCTTTCCACAAATACCATAATACCCAAGCAGGAAAAAAATGTCTGTCAGGCTTAATCCAGGCCTCAAGTCCTCATGATTCTATACTATTAAAGATGTGGTTTCTCCCTTCTTTCTTCAATTAACCAACTCCTGCAAATAGTGAAGAGGTTAATAATATGTGGCATGGAGTCAGGGAGACTGGTCATCTGGGCCTGTCCTAGCCCAATGCCTATGATACTCTTAACTAGGTGGTCATGGTATTTAACATTCCAGCAATGCTATATATTAACCAAGCGACCTTGAGGAAAAACCTTGCTAAGCCTTAGTTTCCAACTCTGTATAAGTGACACTTATAATAATAGCTATATTTCAATTTTTTTAATGAGAATTAAATGCTATGATGCATATAAAGCAGTTAGCTAAGAGTGCAACTATTTTATTGTTATATGTTCGGAGTCAGTTCAAAGGTGACTTCCTTTCTTTCTCATGGAAAGTTGATGATATTCTTTTTTGGATTTATTTGCATTTTTATTAGTTAAAAAATCATATAAAAAATAATGTCATGGGGAAATTACAATATGCTTTTAAGTAATAAGAGATTATAAGAGGGAACAGAGCAAGACGGCTGAATAGAAACTTTCAGGGATCGTCCCTCCACATGAACACCAAATTCAACAACTATCCACCCAAGGAAGTAACTTCAGAAGAATCAACAATCAGGTGAGCAATCACAGTACCTGGTTTTAACATTATATTAGGGAAAGAGGAACTGAAGAGGGCAGGAAAGACAGTCTTGCAATTGTCTATGCCACTCCTGCCTCCTACCCCATGCCCCAGCAGGGCTGTGCCAGCGTGCCTCCTGGAGAGAGAATCTGTGTGCCCAGGGTGGGGCAGGGGGGAATGAAGTATGGGACTTTGGGACTTTGCAGTAGAACTCAGGGCTACCCTGGCACAGGGGAACACAGCAGAGGGCAGAATTCTCCACTACTCATGCAGCGTGCATTTAGACCAGCCTGGCAGGAGGGAAATCCTCTGCCCCCAAACCCAAGTTTGAGCTAGTCCCCCACCAGCTGACAAAAAGTAGCCCGGGGCTTGGAATAAATACATAAGACAGTCAGGCCACAAAGGCGGCAGTCCTTGGACAATTCCTGCAGCTTTGTTGGCTCAGAGCCAGTGGACTTGCAACATGCATTCTTTTTAAAGTTTAAAATTAATTCGTTTTCATCTTACCTCCTAAGCAATACAAGATCTTATAGACACCTTAATTCCATTCACAAATTTCCCCAACTTATATGCTATTATCATCATGTATTTTACCTTTATTTTTTGAATCCCCAATATTCTATTATGTCTTATGGTCGGCACTTGTTTAGATTTAGTTACCAATTTACTACTTTCTTTGCTTTTAATTGCTTCTTGCAATTACATCTGAGAGGAATTTTCATCTGCCTTAAATGCACCCTTAAGAATATTTTTGTTTAAGGCTATTGCTGGTAAGCTCTTTATGTGTTTGTCTTAAAAATGTCTTCATTCTACTCCTGTTTTTCAGAGATACTTCTAATAGGTATAGAATTCAAGGCTAACATTTATTTTCCCTCAATACATTGAACATGTCATTTTAACTTCTACCATTGCTCCCGTGAAATCAGCTCCCCTTGTATCACTTCTTTGAAATGATTTTTTTCATTTCTGATTGCCTGCTTTTAAGATGTTTTCTTTTTCTTTACTGGCCTGGGTTTCACTATAGTGTGCCAGGCTCTTTTACTTTATTTTGCTTGTGATTTACTAGGCTTAAAAGTATAGACTGTTATTTTATTTGCATTCAAAAACTCTTAGTCCAAATTCATTCCAATACGCCTTCTGTTCTGTTCCTCCCTTTTCTCTTCTTGGAACTCTGATGACATGTATGTTGGATTTTCTCACCTCCATATCTGTTTCTCTTTCCTTTTATTTTATAGACTCCATCTCATCTCTTCATGCTGGTTCCTGATCATTTCTTCAGACCCATGTTCTACTTTACTAATTTCCTATTCTTCTTTTCCTAATATGCTGCTAAACCCATCTATGCTATTTAAACTGTTTCTTTCCAATCTGGCCATTGATTCTAATTCCTTATTCACTATACAGATTTTCAAGCTTGTCTTTTATTTATTTAAGCATACAAACATTTATTTTGTAATCTGTATCTGATTTTATTATCTGTTCATTTTATAAGATTGTGTTTGCTACTTGTTAATGCTGGCTCTTATCCATGGTACCTTCTTTCTTTGTGAATTTGGTTTGTTTTCATGAGGTTATTTTTCTTAGAGTTTCTTAATTTGTGGGAATTATTTGAGACCTGGGATAAAGGTAAGTACCATAGAGTCAGACTTTCTGCTGCTTTTGCCAAGTGTTGCCAAAACTGGACCACTCTAATTTAAATGTGTGGCTGAGTTTCTCTTGAACCAAGTAGGTAGTAAGATTATAGACTGAAAATGTGAGTAAGTAGTATGTTATGGTTCTCAATTCTCACAATATCTTTTTTTATTTGAGACATTTCATTATTATTAAAAGACAAATAAAATTTTCTTTATTATTAAAAGACAATTGATCTTTCATTGGTTTTGTTTTGGGTTCTAAATCATCCTTATACTGAAGAAGTTCTTATCTTCTTAAAGACCTAACTTTACCAGAGAAATCTCTTTGGCTCCCTGCTCTGGCTGGCATTGGGCACTGTTTCCTGTCTCTTTTACTCCAGCAGTCCATGAAAACCTAAATTCAAGTTCATATACTTTGGCAATTGTTCTTAGAGTGAATGACAGCTGCAGAGAACTGCATAGTTCTTTGAATTGCCATTCTTTATCAGTGAGAATTTCTTACTGTCCTCAGAGCTTATTAATACTTTATTCTTAATATCTTATCCATAATTTTTAGGATATTTCAGCAGGAGGGTTGATCCAGGAAATTGGCCTCCTGTATTACCAATAAGAGTAGTACTGCTGCTACCCCTAACACAGTATCTATTAATTATAATGTGTTAAATATATTTGCTTGGGGTTTTTTTCTTCCCTGCTAGGTTTGGAGCTTCTCAAAGATGGATGAATCTTTTTCATTTCAATGCCTGGCTTATAATAGGGATTTTCTCTCATATATATATATGTATATAATATATATGTTTGTAATATATACAATATATATTTTACATATATATGTAAAAGAGAGAATAAATGAATATTAGTAGATTCTATATCAAACCACATTTTCTTCTTCTTTATTGACTACTTATAAAGCACATTGCTAGACTTATAATTAGGACAAGATAAAGAGATCCTAACTTAAAATTTGATTCACTGATGATTGAAAGTTCAGATATTTTGAGTGTTTGTGATCCTTTTTTGTGGCATGACCTGCAGGGGAAATTTATTATTCATGTAATTATCAAATTCAGTGTATTGTATCATTAAAATCCTTAATAAATACAAACCAGTTTCCCCTAGAGCAAAAGAACAAAAGCAAAACAAAAAATCCTGTTATATAACATTGACTTTTTGTTGCCTCATTTTTAGTGGCCTGTTGCTATGGAAATCTCACCATACTATCTGCAGGCATGAATCATATATTGGTAGCACTACATCTGCAGTGCTGCAGTGTCCCGTATGGAAAATTTACTGCAGTTAACAGATGCAAGTAAAAAACCCTCCCCACAGATGGATTCAGCACTGGAAAGGTTGAGGAAACTGTTTAATAGGTTACATTGACTGTTCCATGGCAATTTAATGATGAGCTGGACTCAGAATGTTACTAGATTATAGTACATTTTTTTCTTTGGTTCTTAGAAAACATCACAATATTTCATAATCATTGTTTAACATATGAAAATTGGAGGGATGGATGGATGGAAGATCGATGCAATTTGTTCACCACACGTGCATGCTAGACCTTTATCTGAGTGTTTTACATACATTATTTGATTTTATTTTCTATCATTCCTACAAAGATAGATGTTATTAGCCCCATTTGACGTATGAGGATAATAAAGTTAAAAGATACTAATATATCTGTTGCTTATAGTTAGTAAATGTGTTGAAAGATTGGGTTTCATGCAATTCTATCTAACCTTAATACTTGTTCTTTTGCCAGTATTTATCTTTGATAGGTGTATATATACATCTAGCATCAATACTACGCTCTGAAATCAGACTGCCTAGATCCCAATGTCAGCTCTGTCTTTTACTATCTATGTGACTTCAAGATATTATCCATTTTTCTATTGTTTTCTCATTTCTAAAATGGAGGTAATAAAAGTACTTACCTGGGAAGATTGAGAGAATTAAATGACCTAATGCACAGGGCCATGTAAGTTCCAACTAAATCTTAATAGTGTTATTTACTATCACTGTGTTCATTCTTTTTAAAATATGGCATAGTTTTGAATATATAAAAAAATTCCTTTTCTTTTAGGGCAGCTTGTTTACTAGGGCAGTAGTTTCAAACTGTGGTTCCCAGATTAGCAGCAGCATCACAAGCTAGGAACTTCTTAGAAAAGCAATTTATCAAGCCTTATCCCAGATCTGCTGCGTAAGAAACTCTGGAAATGGAGCCCAAGTCATCTGTTTTAACAGGACCTACCTCCAGGTGATTCTGGAATCTGAGAAACATTAGTCTGGGAAGAAAAAAAAAATGTATCTTTTCTAGTTTTATACAAGGCCAACTCTGCCCCAAGGATGTTTTTAGAACCAATCCTGGGATGCTATGATTTTTTTCTAGAATCAATTCCCACAGCTTAAAATGGATGCTGCAATCACTTTGTTCCTTTGAGCCCATCTAATCACTAAGATTCTTGATTAATAGTTAATCATTTTGCCTTGACTGCATTTGAGATGATCAATTATTTTATAATGATTTCCTCTTGTGTGGAATGAGATGTAACACTGTGATTATCACAGCTGTTAGAAGACACTACTGGAATTTCTCCAGAGTTGAAGCAGACAGAACATTTGAGATACCCTAAAAGCAAACTAGTCTATTTCTCCATTTTAAAAATTAACATTTAATTTAGGTTTTGTGACAGGAGAATAATTGAATTTACTTTTTAAGGCTTTCTGTATCCTAAGTTTCATATTTTTATTTAAGGTTCATAAGTAGAAACCAATACATTGGTAAACTTTCAGATTAAATCTTCTTTGATGCAGGAACAAAGCTCAAAAATTTATTTGAAATTGTTTCAAAAGAAGAAATTCAGTTAAAATCATTTTCAGCAATGTTTTTAACATGATATTGCTTATATGATTTAAATGAGTTTCAACCTCTCTAAGTATCTTTTCTTAATCTATAATACTGAGGGATTATTTTAATTGGTCTGTTAGGTTTTTTCTAAGAAAAGAGTGGTACAATGAATGCATTGAAAAGTGTCATTTACATTGAGTAATATTTAAGTCCTTAAGGAATCTTTCTGGAATGGACCCAGTTCTAACTAGTTAAAAATTTTAAGCAAGGTCTTTTGAGATTTCCACAAAAACTTTATAGCAATTCCTGGTACTGCTGGCATCCAGTAGTTATTAATATGTAGAAGCTCTTGATATGAGCAGTTGAAAAATCCTAATTAGGTTGAGGGTATTACTCTAACTGCCTCAATAACTTCATATGATTTATAAGTATATAATATTGCCTACCTCATGAAATTGGTCTAAGGAGTGCATAAGATTATAAATGGTAATAAACTTAATGCTTGACTCACCTATAGAATGAGCTCCACACAAAATGCTGCTATTGTTCTAGCACAATGGTTTCCAAACTTTATCATGTGTTAGAATCATCTGGGAGGGTACTTGTCAAAAATATTTTAAGGTCCCATCCCAGAGATAATATAGGTCTCCAAATCTGCATGTTTAACAAGCTCCCAGGTGTTTAGAATATAGCATATCCCATATATCATTTGGGATTCTTTAGAAAGACAGAACCTATAAAAGCAATCTCTCTCTCTCTCTCTCTCTCTCTCTCTCTCTCCTTCTCTCTCCCTCTACCTCTCCCTCTCCCCTCTTCCTCTTCCTCACTCCCTCTCTCTCCCTCCCTCCCTCCTTCCTTCCCCCTCCCTCTCTTTCCCGCCTTCTCTCTCCCTCACTCTACTTTCTCCATATAGATACATATATATTTATTTTCTGGGTCAGGGCAAATGAATTAGGGCTCATTGTCAGTTTTTCCTCTACTTTTCTTATCTTGCTTACCTGCCTCCTGAAAAGGGAGGAAGACAATCTTAACTTTGAACATGCCAAATTTATTTTACTCTAGGACTGATAGAGTTCTCCATCAATATACTAACATCCTGCACTCCCTTAATGCCTGAACAGAATATGAAAAGAGTTTAGAAATCTTCTCCCTCTTCATCTTCTTCCAAAATTTCTCACTTGAAATAAATTCCTGTGAGGTGTCCCAAATGGCTATGTCTGCTGTCTTTTTCATGAAATACCATCTACATTCTCTTAGAATTAGGGTACCCCACAGAGACACAATTCATTTTATTCACTCTATCTCCTCATTGCTATATGCTACTAGTGTGAGGTGGAAAAAGAACTGTTTGGCTATAGGTCATAAGAAGCATTGGGTTTTTTCCTTTTATTTCTTGCTATAAAACATCACTGTTCATTTTCAAAGAATTTCTTTGGAATGGTACCTTTCAATTTGTTTCTCATCCATGAAACAAAAATGGAGAATCAGTGTTATAGTTCCCATCTTCAATGGGCAATTTAAAATCCATAATTGGCTATATTTCTCTAATTTGTAAATGATTAATTCACTTCTGACCTAAATTCCTTCACAGTGGCAAAATGAAAATTGTTTCCAAGCAACTAGAGCTTACTGACATGAGGATTCAATCTTTTGGCAACTTGCAGAGAAAACAAGTCTATTCTGCTGATGGAAGATGCAATGGTGAGAAGCCTGGGACCAGGTTTGTCTTTCAGGTAAGACCAACAAAACTACTTAAGAGTCAAGCATATAGCCTGTGCCTGTACAGGCAGGACTATGCTTTTCTTGGTTGGGAAAACTCTGCAAAGAGTCCCATTTACTAGAAAATCCCAGAAGACCCTTCATATTATTCTGATTGAATATAAATAACAAGTGTATCTAGAATATTCCCCCAACAAAAACATACAACTAAATGTCTTCTTCAGCCTTGGGAATTAAAATGTGTCCATTTTTTCACAGCCTAAATTTTCATGTATTTGCAGAGCTGATAAAATGAGAGAAAGTGGACTCAAGTTCAGTGTTCAAGAGAGCTTCAGAGGTGATTTAATCTTTGGTGATGGAGGGGTGAGGTCCACCTAAGGACAAGTCAGAACATCCCCATGGATGAAAAGGAGGATTTTGTATTTAGTGAAACGAAAAGGGCTTTTTAAAAAGTTAGAATGACACTGATCAAGTCAAACCCATCCATGTTACAAATGAGAAAATAAAGTTGTTTATCCAAGATCAGTAACAGTAAGTTGAAATTCTAATTCCTAAATATTGAGTTCTGTACTTCACAGCATCGTAACCTATTTGAAGTTCTCTAGCAACCTCCAGGCTGGTCGTATGACCTGGCAAGGCACTTTGGAGCCAGGTTGGCCTGAATTTCTATAAGGAATTCATGTTGTAAGTGAAAAAAACAACAGAAACTCAGATGGCTCATTGTAATTCCTACCTGAATAAGCTATTATTAGAAATTACACACATTACAATTTCTCCCAAATTTCTGTCACTTTTCACACATAGAAGACCACCAGAAAATTCCTTATATTTTTGTGACTCTTAGGTATTTAATGTATATAATGCGTAAAATAGAAGCAAAATTTAAGAGAAGATATTAGAATTCTTGAAATAATAAATAGAATCCAGGTACCTTTTCCTTCTTCCTAAAATTTAAAAAGCAACAAAATATGGTAAAATAAAGGCTTAAGGCAGTCACAATGAGGGAACAACTCACTAAAGCCAGAGAATAGGAAAAATAAATTTTTCCTGTTTATTTAAATAGAGGCAAGACCATCAGCCCCTAAAACATTCTACAGCAAAGAATATGAAAAATGGAGTAAACATTCCAAATAGAGGGCCCACATACAAAAGAGGTACAGACCATAATGTAGTTCTTGAAAATAAGGGTAGAAAATGTACATGAAGAGATAAGAAGAGGCCTATTATTTAGGTATTTTATTTCATGAATTTGAGTTTTTTTTCCTCTATTCAATGTGCTATTGAAAATTTTAAGCAGGTGAGTGTATGATCCTATTTACATTTCAGAAAGAAACACTTATGAGTAGACTCTACTTACTATCTCTATATGTGCTAAAAAACTTTGCCCTTAACACAATGAAAAGAATATAACCAACTGTTGGGTTACAGAATTATTCACAACAATCATCACCATTAGGACGAGATTTCCTGCAGCCTTATGATTACTGGCTAACTTAAAATATAAGGTCTATTTTATTTCTGTCTGTCTTACTTTTTTAACTGCATGATACCATTTATATGACATTTGAATAACACAAAATAATAGAGATTATTGATAAAACATGGAAGAATCTCAAAATGATTCTCTTGAGTGAAAGAAACCAAAGACAAGTACATATGTATGAGTCCGTTTAAATAAAAATTTTAGAAAATTGCAACAGATTTATCATGACAGAAAGGACAGCGGTAGATGTCTGGGAATATCTTCAACTTAAACTAGAAAAATAGGGGTGTGGAGGGGTAAGACGGCCAACTAGAGACATCCTTGCCAGAGCATCCTGGAGGGAAGGAAGGGTTTCAGATAAAGGAGAGGGGGCAGGGCACAGCTTGGCTGTAGTTCAAAGGAAGAAGTGCCCAAGCCTGCAGGGGACCTCTTGGAGGGGAATTGGGAAGCAGAACAAGAAAAGGAAAAAGAAGAAAACATTGGTGAGGATTTGACTCAGAAAGGCTCAGAGCACAGTTAGGGGCAAGGGGGATCCTGTTTCCCCTTCCCACACACAATCAGTATTCAGCAAACTACTGAGTTTGTTTGGAAGCTTTTCTACCATTATGAACCCAAGCATTCCTGCAACCAATGAATTGTGCAGAGAACTAGCATGGTCCCAGAGCTTAGACATTCTGTGCAGGCTTCTTCCCAGAGACAGGAACCAGAGGAGCCAGGATCCCAGCTATCTCCCATATAGACTCTTTTCTTCCTCCTCCCCTCCCCCACCTACTGTAGCCAGGAGGGCAGACTGAGAATTTTGAAAGTGGCCAGCTATCATCAGCCACAGTGTCCTCCAGTCTGAGCTTTGCACAGAGTGGAGCCCACACCTACCCCCACAAGGACTTACATTGGACCCAGGGGTGCCCAGTCTGGGAGTTCCCTGCCTGCCTCACTCCCTGGAGACATATGTCAACAGGTTAGACATGCAGGCCAGATCTCATACCCCAGGACTCAAGCAAGTTGCTAAGTCACTCAAGAGAAAGATTTGAGAGTTTTGACTTGGGAGGCAAGGAAGCTGACCTGGGCAGAACTGGTAGAAGAGTATGTTGCCATTACTTTTTTGCTCCTGAGCTCAGTAGCAAAGAAATGAATGAGTACTGGAAACACAGTGTTCCAAAAGAAGGAAAGAGACAAAAATCTAAAGGAGAAAATGGCCTCTTCAGCTAAGTTCCTCCCTGTATTTCCAAGGACATGTGCAAAGGGTCAGGGCCATTTGCTAAATTTTTTTTTAACAGCTTCCATACATGTCAGCTGTTTTCAGCACTCAGCAAAAAAGCAGTTTCAGGTGAGCGTTTTTGCCTGACCCTTCATTCACTTTGCTCACATTCTTTCCATCCATCCATCCATCCATCCATCCATCCATCCATCCATCCATCCTTTTTTTCCATACAGGTCAGCTGTCTTCAGCTGACCTTTGCACTCAGCAAACAAGCAACTTTGGGTAGGCATTTTCACTTGACCCTTCATTCACCTTGCTCACGTTCTTTCCATCCATCCATCCTTCTAGGCCCAGCCCCTACAAGAGTACAATGGAGATCTGAGCCATGGTGATCTGCTGGAGTGCCATCCCCCCCACAGGGATGTCACACTGTCAGCCTAGGATAGGTCCCCTGGTAAGTAGAGCTAGACAATATAAGAAAGAAGGTAATAGAACTTAAATAATTGAAAGAATAACTTAGGGAACTTCAAAATACAGAAGAAAGCATCAGCAACAGACTAAACCAAGGAGAAGAAAGAATCTCAGAGCTTGAAGGCAAGTCTCTTGGGCTAACCCAGTCAGTTTAAAGAGGCAGAGAAGAGAACAAAAAAGGCAGAGTAATCACTGAGAGAGATATGAGACTATGTGAAGCACACTAATATACAAATTATAGGAATTCCTGAGGTAGAAGAAGAAAGAGGTAAAACTATGGAAAATCTATTTGAGGGAATTATTTAGGAAAACTTCCCTGGTATTGTCAGAGATCTAGACATCCACATAAAAGATGGTCATCAAACTCCAGGAAGATTTGTAGCAAATAGAACATCTCCCAGACACATAGTAATCAACCAGGCCAAAGTCAAAATGAAGGAGAAAATCCTACAAGCAGCAAGACATAATAAACAACTGACTAAAAAGGAAAACCCATCAGACTAACAGCAGACTTCTCAGAAGGAACCTTACATGCCAGAAGGCAGTGGGGTCTCATCTTTAATCTTCTTAAATAGAACAACTGCCGGCCTAGAATCTTGTATCCTGAAAAACTAAGTTCCACATTTGATGGAGAAATCTTTTCCAAACAAGCAAACACTGAGGGGATTTGTCATGTGTGGGGCGCGGTGGCAACGCCATTCCAAGATGGCGCCCGCTTCCTGGTCAAACCCTGCTGTTAGTCTGACAAACAAGTGCTCAGCGCATGTGCAGAGTTTGTCTCCTCCCTTCCAAGTGCCTTATCCAATCAGACAATGCCCAGTGTACTTACTGCCTTTATAAGCAGCCGCCGAGAACGCCTCCGCGTCTTCCGCATGTAACCAGTTAAGCAATCCCCATTAAAGCGCTGTCAGAAGAACTCCGGTTGCTGCGTCTTCCTTGCTGGTGAGGCGGGCGCGACAGTCATGACCAGACTTGCCCTGCAGGAAGTACTGAGAACTGCTTTATATATGAATCAGCACAATAGATACCCACCAGTGTAAAATCACCCCAAAAAAGCTAAAGCTCACAACTCTTACAAAACAATAGCACAAGAGAGAAAAGAAAAGCAATAAGATACTACCCAACACAGTGAACAGGACAACATCCCATGTATCAATTATATCTCTTAACATTAATGGTTTAAATGCACCACTCAAAAGACATAGCCTGACTAAAGAGATGAAAGAACACATCCCAAGTATCTTCTTTCTCCAGGAAACACTTCTAAACCACAGGACATACACACAATCAATGTCATGTACTTTAATTAGACATGTTTAAGAAAATACATTTAAAACGCATATTGGAGATATTTATGTGAATAGTGATATACAATAGGTATGTCTTACAAAATTATAAATATACATAATTTTCATTTAGATTTATCAACTATTTTTGTTGCTTTAGTTTTTTTCCCGTTTTATATTTCTAAGTTTGTACCTGGTATAATTTTCCAACTGCTCAGCTACATGCTTAGAAATTCTCTTAGCTAGATCTACTGGAGATTAACTTTTTTATGTTTTCATTATCTTAAAACAATGTTTTGTTTTGTTTTTTTCTTTTTAAATTATTGTTTTTTGCATCTTTGGGGCATTAATTCATGTGGGATATTTGCACAGGGTATAGGTTACTGGATTGGCAATTACTTTCTTTCAGTATATTGAAGACATCACTCCATTGCTTTCTCCTTCCAATGTTACCTTTGAAAAGTCAGCTGTCAGTTTAGTGGTTGCCTCTTTAAAGATAATTTGTCTAGCTGATTTTAATATTTTTTTCTGTCTCTGGTTTTCAAAACTTTTAGTATGATGCTTTTAGCTATATATTCCTTTTATTTATCATGCTTTGGATTCTTTAGACTCTAGTATCTCTGGACTGATAGGGTTTTTAAAAAATATCTATTGATTTATATTTTATCAATTTTAGAATATTCTCAGCCAACGTCTCATCAAATATTGCTTCTGTTCCACTATCTCTTCTTTTTCTAAGGTTTTAGTTAAATTTACATTGGACTTTGTCACTATAATTTCTGAACTTCCTATATATTTTCTTAATTTATGCATTACATTTCTCCTGACCTATTTTTCCAGGTCACCAAATCTCTCATCAGGGTGTGATCTGCTGGATTCTCATTCAATAAATTTCTGATGTAGATTATATTTTTCTAATTCTATAATTTCTATTCTGTTATTTTTAATTAAGCTATATCACTTTTTATAGTTTTCAATTCCTTACTAAAATTTTTATGCTTGGTTTTTAATCTCCTTGAACATATAAGTATACCTGTTTTATAACCTATGAGTGACAATTCTAATACTAAAATTTATCAATTATCACACTTTAATTTTTTGTTTACTTGCTCTGTTGATTAATTTTATGTGTCAACTTGGCTAGTCCATGGTACACAGTTTTTGGTCAAACACCAGTCTAGATGGCTCTGTGAAGTGTTTTTCTTTTTTTTTTTTTAAGATTTGATTAACATTTAATTTCGTAGACTTTGAGAAAAGCAAATTATCATCCATAACACAGGTGGACCTCATTCAATCAGTCAAATATTTTAAGAGAAAAAGACTAAGGTCCCCAAAGAAGAAGGAATTACACTAAGCTGCAACATTGGCTTTTTTCCTGGGTCTCCATCCTGCCACCCTACCTGGTAGATTTCAGACTAGCCTACTGCTACCATTGTATTAGCCAATTCCTATATATATGTGAATAGGTTATGTTTCTCTGGGGAACCCTGACAAAAATGCTGGCCAATCACTCCCACTAGACTATGACTCTTTTTAGGGCAGGGATCATATATTCTCCAATGTTTGCCAGAATGCTGGCATCTAGAGAGAGTTCAATAAACATGTGTCATATTAATGAATGATAGCTATGAAAATGCCTGGGCAGTTATCCACCAGGGCAAAATGAAATAGATATCATCTTATAGCATGAAAATGGTAAAAAGAAGAAATAATATACCTCTCTAGTGACATTTATGTAAAGTACCTGTGATTATGCATATATGCATGCACATTTGTGTGTGTATAAACATAGATGTTCATGGATGGATGAACAGATAGAAAGTAAGAAGGAGAGAAATGGAGATAAAAAAAGAAGAATTTTGAATGTTCCTAAGCAGACTTTTTCACACTCCAGGTACACCAATATTTCTTTGTACTACCCTTTTACCACCATTTAGGAAGAAAGTGAAAAGCAGTTTATTTACTGACATCTGGGAGAAAGCATATACTGCTTAGAACATAGAGTCAAGATGTTGGCATTAAGTTCCAAAATAGGGTCTTAAAATTCACTGAAAGCAGACACTTTGGAGCAAAGGCTAGGATGTTTGGGAGACCCAGAACTTTTTTGAGTTCAAACTTAAAGCTGAAAGTTGAAACTAAAAATAATAAAATTGAGAAAAAGCATGAAGATTATAAGAATAGTTTTATTTAATTGGAATGAAGAGATAAAATCATTTCTTCTTTAGAGGAACATTATTTTATCTGAACAAAAAAATGGAGCAATATAGTAAATGACTTCTAAATTACAGAAAAAAGAGTTCGCTCCTTTCAACTGCTTTTAACTTCTAAATGTAGACCAGATCCTAGTATGTCCTAGCAAAAGGAAATAATAGACTTGGAGGATAATTTTTGGAGGATGACTTAAGAGAGGATTTTCTAGCCTTACTTCCCAGGATGGAAGCCCTAGAGAGAAGCCATCTCTCTTGTGGGCTTAAGCACAATAAAGCAGAAAAGTCTGAATAGGGTACCTAGGCAGATAGGCCTACCAGCATCAGCAAAGTTTAAATCTCCACGGATTTGTGTAAAAGATATGTCCCAAAATAGAAATATAAAGGCTGTGATTATAATAGGATGACTGGAGAAAGTGGGCCTGTTGACAAGTCACCACGGTGAAAGCAGGGTTTCCTCAGCAGATAGATTCTTTCCTAGAGCCTCCAGCTCTGCTGATACCTTGATTTCAAACTTAAAACACAGCAGAATACATTTCAGTTGTTTTACAAAAAAAAAACTGTTTTTGATAATTTGTCATGCTGCCCTAGGAAACTAATACAACTACTAAATGTATGCAGGTTTTTATATGAATATAGTTTTCATTTTTCTTGGGTATATACTTAGGCTTGGAATTGCTGAGTTGTATTTTAGGTATGTGTTTAACTTTATTAAAAAAAATTATACTGTTTTTCAAAAAAGTTACATACTTTTATTCCTACCAGCTTTGTAGGAGAATCTCAGTTTCTCTACTTCTTTTCCATTGCTTGTTATTTTAGTCATTTTAATTTTAGCCATTTAAATGGACGTATAATGACATTCCATTGTTATTTTAATTTGCATCTGTGTAATGACTAATCCTGATGGCCATATTTTCATAATATGCTTATTTTTATTGCATAATATGCTTATTTTATTGTTTGCATATATTCACTGGTGAAGAATTTGCTCAAATATTTTCTTCATTTTTAAAATATTAGGTTTTCTGCCTTAACATAGATTTTTAAGTATTCTTTATGTTTTCAGAATACAAGTCTTTTGTCAGAAAGTTTTCTCTGTGGCTTTGCCTTTTGATTTTCTTAACAGTGCCTTTTAAAAGGCCAAGATTTTTAGTTTTAATGAAGCCCATTTATCATTATTTTTATGGTTCATTATTTTTTGTCCCAAACAAACTTGCCTACCTACGGCCACAGAGATTTTTCATTGTGTTTTCTTCTGGAGTTTTATAGATTTAAATTTTAATTATAATCTTTTATGAGTTAATTTTTGTGTTTGGTATGAGATGATTAACATATATATTTTTCCCCATTATTTCCCCATTGACTTACTTAGTGTTAGTCAACACTTATAAGTGTTAGTCAATCTTCTCTCCTCCCCACATGCCCCTGAATTTTGGCTCACCCTGGGTTTATTTTTTTATTTTTTATTTTTAACTAACTAATTTTTTATTATTTCAAAATATTACAGGGGTACAAATGTTTTTGGTTACGTGTATCAATTTTGTTATGCTTGCGTGTGCACATCACCCAGATAGTGTTCGTTATATCTGTTAGGTAGGATTTTGCCCATCCCCTCCCCTCTGCTTGATTTCCATTCAGTTTTACTTCCTTCTGTGCACACGTGTGCTCATTGGTTAGTTACAATTTAATAGTTCGTACATGTGGTGTTTGTTTTTCCATTCTTCAGATACTTCACTTAGGATAACGGTCTCCAGTTCCATCTAAATTGTTGTAAAAGGACTTAATTTATCCTTCCTCATGGCTGAGTAGTATTCCATTGTATACACATACAACATTTTGTTAATCCACTCAAGAACTGATGAGCACTTAGGTTGATTTCACATCTTTGCAGCTGTGAATTGTGCTGTAATAAACATTCGAGTGCAGGTGTGTTTTTGATAAAGTGACTTCTTTACCTTTGTCAGCCTGGGTTTAAGCAAGCACTAAGATGCAGCTCCCTTAAGGGATTATTTTGAGAATTTGCTGACCACTGAGGAAAACAAAACATTCCTTTTTATACTACCCCAATCATGCCACGTGTTCACCCACACATGCTTGCCCTACTCCTCCACAAAGTTCCTTCTTATCCGTCTCTTAGGAGAAATGCCCATTTGTTTTAATTTGAGATGCTTCTAGATCTTAAGATCATGCTCCAGAAACTACGTATAGGTGCTTTGCTTGACAGCTGAGCCCATCCTTCCAGCCATTCCAGTCAAGGGGGTAGACATGAGAAGGAATCTATCATAGGGTCCCCAGACATGCCCATCTTCCAGTGAAATATTAGCAAGTAACCTGGTGATACCTCATGACGTAATGGAAACACCCAGGCAAGTTCTGTCCAAATTCATAACCCACAAAATTATAAGGTATAATAAAATGAGTTTTGTTCTAGCCATTAAATTTTAGAATACTGTTACTCAGCAATAGATAAGTGGACTAGCTAAAAAGGGTTTTGAGACGGGGAATGACATAATCATATTTGCATTTTGGAAACATCACTACAACTGTGGAATGGATAATGGATTGGAAGTCACAGAGGCCAGGAAGAAAGATTTTATTATAAAAATATTATGCGCCCTTGTAACTAGAAGAGTTTCATGTAACTTGGTAGATGCACACACAAAAAAGAACATCTGTTCAAAAAATGCAAACCTTTTTTGAGCTTTATGTTAGTTGTTGCCAAATTATCTACCAGAAGATTGTGTCGGTTTATTCTTTTACTGCCTAATGGAAAATCTCAATATTTACCACTTAAAAACGTGATTTTCAGCCAGTTTCACAAAAGAAACTAAAATTTAATTTTAATTAGCATTGTATTGATTAATATTTATATTCATATTGGTTTTTGTTTGTTTAATATTTCTTATGCTATTGTTTCCCCATATATTTTCCTTTTCCACAGGGTTTTTTCTTTTTGGTTTTTTTTTTCTCTGCAATTGATTTTATGTGCTTGTAGCAAACTTTCATTTGTCATATTTCCAGTGAATATTTTATTATTCTCATACCTTTTTCTTTTGTTTAGGATTTTTAAACAATAGTTTTTATTGTTAACTAATGAGCTTTATTTTCATATTTCCTTTAAGAAATCTTTCACTATTTGTCTTATAGTTCTTTCCCATCCATGATCAGATAAATATTCACTCATATTCCTTCTGTTTATATGGTTTCATGTTTTTTTGTTTGTTTGGTTTTGGGTTTGTGTGGGGTGTTTTTGCATTCAACTCTATACTTCACCTGAAATTAGCATTTTTCTATATAATGGATATCTAAAATTATTATTTGCCAAGTGCACAACCATTATTATGATAACCATGTTAAATTATTTCTAAAAACTCATTGACAACACAGTTTTAGAAATACCTTTTGCTCCATTAATCTACCTGTTGACTCATGTTCACCATTTTATTTCAATTATTGAGACTCCATAAGAAACATTTATGTAGGGTACAGCAATAACCTCTCCCCTCTTTTTGAAATTTTTTAGTAATTTTCATTCATTTGTTCTTCCAGATGAGTTTTAGAATTGCTTTGACAATCCCACCCCAAATTCTTAAAATGTTTATTAAGTTGCATCCAAATTACAAATTAATTTTGAAAGACTTTGTCTAAGTAGTTTTAAAAAGATTATCCCTCATTCTATTCAAAAATCTTATTTTTGTCTTGTTTAGATTTTACACAAGAAAACTTATTTTGGGGTACTTCCTATTTTATTTTGCAAGAGTAAATCAAATTTTTTCCTTTATATTTTTGAACTGCTTATTTCTAGATTATGAGAAAGTCATTGGTTTTTATATTTTTATTTTGGCATCTATCCACCTTATTGAATTCTGAGGATTTTTTTTTCTCTAATCATGTTTCAGCTGATTCTCTTGAGTACTCTTTATTTGCATCTCTGATTTAGACTTTTTAAAATTCCTTTCAGTAATGTTTTATAATATCAAGTGTACAAATATTATGTTTATTTTGTTAAAATTATTTCCAAGTATTTTAATCTTTTTGATATTATTGTAAGTGGACTTGTTGCCTTATATTCATTGCTGGTATACAGAAATACAACTGACTGATCTGCAGCTATTCATCCAGCAACTATGTTCATCCTGACTCTCCATCAGTAGCAAGGAGACTGAGTTATCTACTGATACTAGGAAATGACAAATCTGTCAGAGTAGAAGCCAATGTTAAACCTTCTTTATGGAAGAGTGTTGTGAGAAGCCCAGTGGGAGATTGAGTATATCAGACCTTTTCCAACTTTAATTTACCTGTACCTGAATAGAAACTTGGTAATTGATTTGACCTTACCAGCATGGAAACCTCTAGATATGTATTGTCTTTTCTTGCCCCCAGTAACTCTGCTAGAACCACAAGGGGGTCTCATCTGTCATTATGGTCAGCAAAGGAGGTGAGACAATTGGTGTCTGACCATAGCAACTACTCATTTTATCATGTAGACTAAACCTGTAGGCAAGCAGCACAACAGCACAGTGGAAAGGCCTATTCATTCTTAGTTAACATGTCAGCTCAGAGTTGAAGATTATACTCCAGGATACAGCACATGCGGTAAGCATAGCAATTGTGGCTGCCTTTCTCCCAGAAGGGGCCTCTATAATAGCCTGGGCTTAAATGAGGGCACGAGTGGATCAGAGTGGTGCAAGGGGTGAAACACAGCAAACTCTCTTGTGTGCTGTTAGAAATCTTCTCAGATGCGCTTCTTATTACAGCCGTGGGTGCTTCACCCAGTTTGACACAGGTTCCAACCAGCTTCGTGCAGTTACAAACGGACTCATCAGGCTCATACTGCTCACCTCCTGCCTTGCCCTATAGTTTCTTTTTTGAGGCCAGAAAGTAGGTCACCTGCGGGAGTCATTTGATACCTACACATGCACAGATAAGAAATATGAAACAGTTAATAGCTCACAGCGCAAATAGTTTACCAATGGGGAATAGAAGCCAATGGACAAAAGTTTTCTCCTTTTGATGCAGGGAGAAGAACCCCCTGAACTCACTATGTGGGTTCTCGGCTTCACACAGGAAAGAACTGAAGTGTGGGCCAATTAGCAACAGAAAGTTTATTGAGACAGAGGCAGACAACAGATCCTACCCTACAGACAGAGTAAGGGACCTTTCCCAAGCAAGAAGGGACACCTTACAGGGTAATGATAATGTTTTTAAATGTTTAAAAAAACCTTTGAATAAAAGCTGTTCAAAACCAGCATTATCTTTTGGTCAGGCCATAAAAGTTAATCATAAACTGCTACCACAGAAAGATAAGGGCAAACAGTTTGTTAGGCATCCAGTTTAGTAGCTCATCCCTCATCAGGTGGTCCCAGCCTGGTGACTTGATGGAAACTTCCTGTTCAAGATGGATAGGGTCCGGTGTTGGTCAAAATGGCTGCACTCAGGCTCTCTCAAAATTCCTTTTCTGCCTTATGCTTACTTACTTTGTCACCCTGATTGACAGTTCTAAGATATATTACTCACTTCTCAGATAATCTTTCTGGATCAAGCAAAAAGTCAATAACACATCAATACCAATTTCCTGGTGAGTACATGTGGTGCTTATTTTTTCATTCTTGGGATACTTTGCTTAGTAGAATGGGCTCCAGCTCTATCCAGGAAAATACAAGAGGTGCTATATCACCATTGTTTCTTAAAGCTGAATAGTACTCCATGGTATACATATACCGCATTTTATTAACCCATAGGAATAACATTTATTGGGCATCCAGCAGATGGGAGTGGGGAGGAGGAGATGGGTATATACATACATAGTGGGTGTGATGCGCACCATCTGGGGGATGGACACACTTGAAGCTCTGACTGGGGAGGAGGGGGGCAAGGGGGTAAAAGACAACACATATAACCTAAACATTTGTACCCCCATGATATGCTGAAATAAAAATAATAATAATAATAACACATCAAGTTCTTAATGCTTTCCTGCTCTGCTCCCCTATCCCTCATGTCTGCTGCTAGAATCACTCTCCCCCATAAAGTAGTCCCACATAGGCCTTTGTCTCAGGCAGTGCTTCCTGGGGAACTCAGGCTAAGCGCTCTGTGAGAAAGCTGTCATTAAACCTGCAGTCCAGATGACAAATAATTCAGTGACTTACCTAGAGTCTCACAGATGGTGATGGTCTGAGCCATCATTTTAATCATATCTTCTGCCTCAAAACCCTGTACTCTCTATACTGGATCACTTCTCAATGAAATTAGTAAATTTCTTGCCTATTAAAGCTAGGAAGTGCTTAGAAACTCTCAGTTCTAGTGATCATGAATTTTTATTTAATGCCAAATTTTTTTCCTTTTCCTCCTCTTCTTCTTCTTCTTCTTCTTCTTCTTCTTCTTCTTCTTCTTCTTCTTCTTCTTCTTCTTCTTCTTCTTCTTCTTCTTCTTCTTCTTCTTCTTCTTCTTCTTCAAATAAAATCAGAAGCAGAAACATAAAAATCTAGCAGATTGCTCTACATTAAACAATGTGGGAGAGGAATGCTATCTACTCTAGGCAGCCGTCCACTCCTCAGTAACCTTGAAGGGGCTCTATAGACCTTCAGTATCATAGTGGCAGAATTTGAAAAAAGATGATGCATTCCTGCCCCTGCTTTTAAAAATGAGACACTGAGGCCTGGAGTGATTAAGTTACTTGTTCAATTTTGCAAGCTCATTAGTGGCAAATATTTAAGTTTTGATTAAATAATCTAAAGGATAGAGTATGTTTCTGGTAAGTTTAAATACAGATCTATGGAGGAGTCTGAGAATTTTTGACATGGCCCCATGAGGAGCCTTTCCAATACTGTATTTCTATAATTCTAAGTAATCATCATATCCAATGAATTAATTATGCTGCATGATATTTTCCCAGTGCAATACAGATGGCTTCATCATATAATTTTAAGCTCTAGTTATAGATGATTCACTGGCATTTTAAAGGCTTTGTTGCAACTGTTCCCCAGAAGAAACTCAAAGAAGATGCTTAAAACTACTATGTATTGAAAATGTATCACTTATCTAATGACGAGTCCCTTTGCACCTGAAAGGATCCACATGGAATGGAATTTTGGCAAGCTGGGTCAATGACTTCAGAGACTGAGCTGCAATGGATAAGCCTTTGCTCCAGGGCCTAGGAGCATGTCTTGTACTGTGTGTCAGCATGGCTCAGAGCTGAATGACAGAACCCACTGTTGAATGATCCTGGAAGCTCTGAATCAGAAGGACAGTTAGAGAGCATGTGACACAATACAACCCCCATTAAAAATGTGATGCTTGAATCCCCTCCATAACCTCCCTGACAGACAGACTGTTAGGCCCTCTCTGAACCCACATGCTAGCAGAATTAAATACCAAATCTGCTGCTGTTCAGATTAAAGTAGACCTTCTTTACTTGCTGAACATTACTTTTGGTTATAGTATTATCTTTGTCATTCTATCCATTCGACAAATATTTATGAACACAATATATATTGGGCACATGATAGTGCAGATATAAAGATGAGTATATGCTTGTATGTATTGTGCCCCATTCCATAGAATATTTGAGACTAATGGAACTAAATAATGTAAATCTCTCCTTCAAAGAGCTCTCAGTATGGGAGTAGAGAATCGAATACAAGCCAATGATTGCTACAAATATTATGATAGAAGTGCATAGAGGAAGAGCCTATCTGCCTGGGTGATTAAGAAAGGCTTCCTGGAGATGGAATGCCTGGGTTGAGTACCGGAGGATTGATAGGGATCACCTAGATAATAAAAGGAGAAATGGCCTTCCAGAAAGACCAACATGCGCAAGGTGGAGAGTGTAGGGCATAGTCAAGAAATGGCAACCAAGTTAGGAATACTGGCTGCTATAGTTTGAATGTGTTCTCCAAAGTTCATGTGTTGGAAAATTAATTGTCATTATAACAGCATTAAGTGGTAGGACCATTAAGAGTTGCCTAGGTTATGAGGACTATGCCCTCATGAATGGGTGAATGCTCTTATTTGGGGAGTGGATTCCTAATTTTAAAAAAGGATGAGTTTGGCCCATTTGATTCTTCACTCTCTACCTCATGAGCTTCTTTCCACCTTCCGTCTTTCTCCATGGAATGACCATCACCAGATGCTGGTGTGATGCTCTTGGACTCCCCAATCTCCAGAACAGTGAGAAACAATTTTTTCTTTATAAATTACCCAGGCTATAGTATTCTCTTATAGCAGACAAAAAACAGACTAAGACACTGAAATACAGTGCCTGTGAGGGAGGTGTGGTTCAAGAAGACAGGTAAAGTTAAGTCATAGAATGTTTTGTAATTAGCTTAAACTTTACCCAAAAATCTGTGAGGAGTGACAGAGTAGTGGTGTGTTAAGATTAATCATTGAACAGGCAGTTGGGCATGTTAATCAATGTAGCATTTTTGTAAACTGATGTATGACTTCTGCATGTCTCCCCATACAAGTCCTGCTAGTTAGAACCTTTCCCTACTATAGAGCTGAAGAGAAGTACATGAGAACTGTAGTTCCCCATTAACTCTTCCATCTACATCAGAGTAAATTTCCTACTATTTCAGACAGGAAGAAAATGTGAATTAATCAGCAATTATAGCAGCAGCACTTTTCGCAGATGGCTGTATCCTTCCCACCTTTCCCACATCTATTTCCTATATAGTATCTCTGGGTTTCTCCTATATAATCTGTGTACCCATTTCTCAACCCAATCCATCTGCCCCTGTCCTTTGTGCATTTAGCTGATGTTTTCTTTTTCTGTTATCCAGACTCTCCAGTAGAGGTACCATGCCCAAGTCTATGGATGGGTTTATAACTCTTAACATCTTGTAAAAATTAGTTGGTTGGTCTAGATCACTGCTCCAAAACTTTTATCTACAGACTGCCTATTAAAACCAGTCCTTGGTAAAATGTGGAAAAAAGACCATACACTGAGAGTTTTTTTTATTTTGTAGTATTGTCTTTTGTTCTCATTTGAATCTCAAGTAACAAGAATGAATTAATAATAATTCTTATTTTATGATACATTCCCATCATTGGTTCATGCATAAACCTTGTTTGTTTACTTGTTTGTTAGAAACAATAGAATGCAATAAACACAGATATATCTTCTACCCAACACAGAAACTGTAACATTGGCCATAATCTAAATCTACATGTATTTCTGATTTATCTCATTCTTGTGTCTCTCTTACCCAAGGTATCTCTTATCTTAAATATTGTGTTATTCTCATATTTTAAAAATTATACACATACACATGCACATACATATATATATTCCTAAAAAGTATATTATAAAGTTTTAACTTTATACATACTATGTTTTGTTGCAGGTAATCTTTTGAGATTTATACCACTCAATATTTTATTAATATCTATATTTTGCATGCAGCTATTGTACACTTGTCCTAACTGCTGTATATTATTTCATTATGTAAATATACCTAACATTTATTTATCCCTTTTTCTATAGATGGATTGTTTCCTAGTTACTTCCAAAATGAAGTGACATTTTTGTACACATTCCTGATGTGCATTGCCAAAAATCATTCTCAAATAAAAACCTAGAGGTAGGATTTGCTGGACAGTAGAGTATGTAGGTTTTCCATGTAAATAAATGGATTCCACCGAAAGGGATCCTTTTTATTCTTAGATTCTGCTTTTTTTGTCCTTTAAATAAAATTTCCTTTTTATTTAAATTACACTAATTATAGATGGAGGTTAGTGCTTTTTTTATAAAAAAAGAAAGAAAATTCACTTTTATTAAAACTAAGATTCTCAAATGTTGATGGGGTATTTTACTGCTCTCTGAAATTCTAAGAGAACTCAAGGCTATAAAAGGAAGACTACATTTCATCCACATATGTGAAGCAGTTATAATAGTAGTGCTTATCTCACTGGGCTGTCATAAAAATTAATGAGATAATTATAAGTACTAGCATATAGTAACTGCTCAATAAACCACAGCCCCCTTGGCTGCTCTGGTTTCAGGTGATAACTTCTAAATGTCTGAGATTGGACAGCAGGTTTTTTGGTGCTCGATGCAACATTCTGAAGACTTTTGCTGAAGGTGACAGCCCAAGGGAGCAGACTTCAAGGCAGTGTTCATTCCTTGCCTTTATCTGTCTCAGAAAGTATCTGTAGCTCTCAAGAGATAGAGGTAAGCCTTGCTTGCAGTAATGCCCTTCATTTGGAAGTGATTGTTTTATTTCTTTTGACAATATGGGGAAATCACGGCCACAGCACAGAGGGTATCCTGGAATTCATTTGCCTCTGACCCTGTGTCTTTGATCTTCTTCACAGTTTTCTTTCTGACATTACAAACAGAGCTAGTGAAACAAGTACCATAGCAGCTGGATGTTAGGAAGGCACTAGATGAGAAGGGAGAAGAAATGGCCAGTTTATTATAAGAAAAATGAACTTTTCTTCAGTCCCAAGACTAAGAGCCTTCTACCCCAGAAAGCTCTGTAGTGGTTTTCCCTGGCTGGGCACCGGAATCTGATGGGCATTGAGATAAATTTAGCTTCATATAGGAAATACTTTGGGATAATAAAAATCACAGAGCTTCAGACTTCATTCCCATTTACAGATCAAATCCATCAATTACATGTCCACCTATAATCTGAATAATTCAACAAAATACTATATCATATACTTCAGCAGCTCTTACCATTTGTTTATATACAAAGAAAAGGTTTTTAGAGCTTAGAGAATACAGTATTTCCTTGAATAACATCATTTTGTTCAATGTCATTTCATTATAACATTAATGAGAAAAAAAAATTGATTCCTGGGCAGGGCCACTATGTGATGTTTGCACATGCTCCCCATATCCGGGTTTTCTCCAGTACTCTGGTTTTCTCCCACATTCCAAAGATTTGCAGGTTAGGTTCTTTGGGGTGTCTGAAAGGTCCAAGTCTGAGTGAGCGAGCGTTTGTGTGTGTGTGTGTGTGTGTGTGTGTGTGTGTGTGTGTGTGTGTGTGTGTATGCACTCAACGATGTGATGGCATCCCGTCTAGGGTGGGTTCCTGAGTTGGAAAATGAATGAATGAATATAAATTATTATAAAATAAAATTCATAAAGTATATGATAATCATACAAATGCATGATAATAAATGCAGTGGTATGAAAGCACTCTGCAAGCCTGCATATTTGTGGTTGTTTGTTTTTGAACCAGGTGGTGGTAGGAGGTACTTCTTATGATGTTTGCTTTGCAAGCATTTATTCCTTGATTTAACCCACCATCACTACAACCACTATCACTCATTGATTCACCAATAATTAGGTAAGTAGTTATCTTACTCATTTTTATTAATCTTTCTTAAATATGCATTATAGGTCACAATTATTTTAATTTTTAATATTAGGAGTGTTTTCCGTCTTTATTTAGAAGTTTGGTGATGGTTTTATGATAAAAATATTCTATGAGAACTTAGCTGTTGTTTATGTCAATTAGCCTGTGATAAAATTGGTTTCGTTATACATCATTTTTTTCTTTTCTTTTTTTATTTAAGCATATTACAGGGTACAAATATTTAGGTTACATATATTGTCTTTGCTCCACGTGAATCAGAGCTTCAAACATGTCCATCCCCCAGACGGTGCACACTGCATGCACCAGTCCCAGGACTCAGTAACATTTTTCTACTTATTTCCCTCCTGTGACACCCCACAATTGTGCAGATGAAACCAGGTGTAGTGGTGCACACCTGTAGTCCCAGCTATTCTGGAGGCTGAGTTGGGAAGATCACTTGAGCCCAGAAGTTTGAGGTAACAGTGAGCAATGATGACTCCATCACACTCTAGCCCAGGAAACAGCAAAACCCTGTTGGATGGTACACATGAAGTACACAGTGCCCTGCACATAGATACTGTTGGTAAAGAGTGACTTTCGTTATGATGAGGCTACTGAGGTATGCCATTGATGATGAGGATGATGAAGATGATGATAGCTAACTTTTATTGAACCCTTACTAAGTGGTAAGCATTATACTGAGAAGGTTGAGTGTATCATCTTATTTGATCCTCACTACAAACCTCTGAGGCTGATATTCTTGTAATTATTATCATACCCATTTGCAAACTAAGAAACTGAATCACAAAGAGATTAAATAACTTCTCTTCAAGATTACAAACCTTTGGAAAAAAAATTACAAACGTTTTAAATGATAGAGACCAAGATTTGGCTCTGATGCACCTAGTTCAGAGGTTGGTCTTAACCTCTTCTTGGTCTTAACCTCTTCTACTATGATATTAACAATAACAACCACCATTCATTGAGTTTATGGTAAGTAGTATTTAGGCAAAAGCATGGTGAATTACTATTATATCAATTTTATTGGTAGGGAAATTGAGCTTCAGAGAAGTTAGTGACTTGTTTAAAGGCATGCAGTGGTGTAATTGGAAATCAGCCTGGATCTACAGTCTAGAAAGCTAATGCATTTCCATTGCTTTATGCAGCCTTTCTTACTGAATCCATGGTATGTCTTCTGGGGTTGACCAAGGTGAAAGAACAGCCCTTGGAATCCTCCAAATGTTCTCCATGTCTGGATATATGAAACATTCTGATGGATACCCCCACAGCTTTTCCCTGTATTCTAAGCCAGCATTTGGAAATCACATCTCTTGCTGTGGCATCATCAGACATAGATCTCCCTCCCGCTGACCAGTCAGGGAACCCGAAAATGGGATTTACTTAGGACAAGCAACTTAGGCCAAGGCTTTGAGACTCTGGATGACGTTCTTATAGTGCCATTTATGTCCCCTCCTTTCCATTATGCATCTCACTGTTATAGGGTAAACATTAGATAACATTCGCTCACTTTCTTACGATCCCATCTCCTACTGCTGACTAATTCCCAAATATTGAACTTTAGATTCAGGCTGAGAAAACTCAGCCCTGCAAGCAATCTCCTGAAGGCTGGGATGTCAAGTGTTTCAACTTAACTTAGAAGGGAAAAGGAGATTTTTTACACAGGATTGAGGACTTCCATTTTCTATTTCTCAGAGAATTTAGTCAGGGATCTTCTCAAGTCTGTAAAAAAGTATGACTCAAATCTAAGAGGAAGTGAATTTAACCCACAATCTACCTAAATCTGGAAGTCCCCACATTCAAATCTCTAATCCTAATTAATATCAAAATTGATTTCTACTTTCCTCAGCTCTGTTCTGTGAGTATAAGGTTGACCCCATGGCTCCATTCTACCCCAACCTAACTTCCTGCAATTTCTCTGCAGTTCATTGTGATGCGTATTTACAGGCACATACACCTACATATTCAGTGGTAAGGCTGGGGTTAAGTATGTGTCTCATTATCTTGTGAGCAACTTGAGAGTAAGGATAATGTTTCGTTAATCTTTGATCATGATATCACTGATAAGGGAAAGCCCAATCTTGGGGAGACCCCCACTTCTCATGGAAGACCCACATCAGCATAACACTAAACCTATTACCTGGCCCATCAACTAGTCTGTTGCCTGGCACCAGCATAACACTAAATCTATTGCCTGGAGCATCAACATTATATTAACCTATTGTGTAACACATCAACTAACCTACACCTGGTACCCCACCCCTCGGACCACCCCAACTTAATAAAAGTGGGAAAAATTGGGTAGATAGTGATCAGAATTTGGTGACAAGGCCCCTCTGAGCCCGTCAACAAAATAAACTTTGGTTCTCTGACTCTCTGTGTGCCACTCGGTTTGTCCTCGGGACCACCCGCTGTAACACTTGCTGTAACATCACCACAAAATTTAGCTAGAAATGTTCAGGAAATATTTACTAAATTAACATAACATGATGTGAAGTAATTCTCTTTGCAGCAAAAAAATAAAGACCCATGTCAAAATAGATGAATTTCAATTTTCATTAGGCTTGTGACATAGAAAATAACCACACATCTAACATATCCTGATGTTACTGCCTTAATATTTACCAAACATTTCCTAAACATTGAATGAGCACTGCTATGAGTCAAGCATATTGGAAACGTGACTAAGATAGAGTACCTGCCCTTAATTAAGGGTTGGCAGTCTTTTAAGGGAGATGGCCTCTTAATACGTAAGTCTTGTAAAGCAAGGTTGGTGCTGCAATTAGAGTTGTGAGGATGCCGTGTGTTGCATGGCTCTCAGTAGGAGAGTCAGAAAGCACTTCAGAGAGACTGGAAGGTGGAGGAAGAGGAAGGACATCCCAGGCAAAAAAAAAAAGAGGTAAAATGCCATGTGTTATAAGAATGTTAAACATCACATATGTCCTGGGTAGAGAGATCATGGAGGTTGGGGCCAGGTTCTAAAGGTTATTGTGGGAGTGTGGGGAGACTTCCCTGTCACCCTGGGAGGTTCACTGGAAGACCAACTCATGATAAGGCAGATTAATAAGAGAAAGATTTATTTACTGTGCATGCAGGAAGAATCAAAGAGTGATTACTCAATATCCCAATGGGATCCAGAAATTTATATATACTCATTTTAGAGGGGAGGAGAAGACAAGGAATATAGGTAATGCTGTTGAGAGAAAATAAATGGTTACTAGGGAGGATGAATAGATACTTGGGAGAATGAATGGATGGGGGAAAACGGATTGAATTGAAAGTGATTCTCTTTGGAAATTAAATTAACCCGAGAGACAGATATTATATTTAAAATGATTGGGGCTACATATATTTGCATTCTTGATCTTCCTGTAATATATTGAAATAACAGAGAGGGGAAGGGAAGTAGATTATTCTTTTTGATGGGTCTGGTTTTATGTAGATAGAAGGAATGCCCCTTCTAAGGCCTGTTGATCTCTAAGGGCCTGAAATTCAAAATACTCTTTATACCAAAGTCATATTCTAGAGTGAAATTTCCTGATCTCCTTCATTATGAATATCATTAAAAGAGTATCAATCTTCTTGTGGTCAGTGATTATTAACCTTTTTTTTTAAAACTGAAATCATCACATTTGCACCTTCTTCCCATGAGTGTACTAAAGATAATGCAATTCCCCAGTGACCTGGCATTTCAGCCCCTTCCTTTATAGTCTAGAAAGAATGGTGTAATGCTACCAGGTGAGTGTGAGTTTATTTTAGATATAATCTTGAATTGGCTGTCGTAAGAAAAAAATAAATATTTTCAAGTTTCCATACTTTAACTCTTTTTAATTAATAATAATGATTTGTAATAGCCCTTACAGTCCCCCCTCCTCTCCTAAACTGTCCCAACATTATGGTTGGACTATGGCTCTAGGGTCTTTATGATTGATAAGTGTCTCTAGCAGTAAAGTGACATGGTCAGTTATATATTTTAGGACCATGGTAAAAGGCAGCATTGACCACTCCATCTCATAACCAAATAACGGAATATTTGAAACACTGGGAATATAAAGTCATTTATACTATGGGTTCTTGTTCCATTCCTAAGAATTTGGAAGCTTTCCTTTGGAACTTCCTATTTATAGCAGGTTTGGATTTTGCAGACCTCCCTTGGCTAGATTGTCTTTGGAGAGATGTCTGCCACAGAATACATCCTGTTTTGTTGTTGTTACTTCAAATTGATCTCCCCACCTAGGTAAAAAGTCGCCAGTTCCTAGCAATTAGGAACTGCTGTGCTCACTAGTTTTTAGCTGAAGTCCCATACTGAGAAAATTACATTTTACTTGGCTTGAGTTCTATTCTTGAGTGATGCTCAAGTTAAGAAGCAGGTGTGCCTGGTAGCATTTAATGCCTTCAGTAGATAAAGTGCTGCAAGTGAGATGGCCCATGTAAACTGAGCTCCAGCGAATGCAGAATTGTTAATTGTCATTTTCTCTTCCTCACTTCAAAAAGGGCCATGATTTAAACCTTTATGACTTCTTTCCTGTATTATTGCAATAGCCTCCTGACTGGTCTACCTGACCCGACTTAAGTGCTTTTCCAATCAACTTTTTTATTGCTGCAGGAGTGATTCTCCAACAGACAGAATCTTGTCACTCCCCTTTCATAAAACCTTTCATGGAGAGGTCCTGTTTTTGAGAAATTAAAACTAATGCCTTAATAAAACTGGGGCACTGGCCAAAAACAAAGTCACCTTCAGCATATGGAATAGAATCATAAGCTTCTCCTTAGAACCAGGCATCCGGGTCATTTAATGCTCAAGATATCTTGAAAGAGAGATGGAGCCTCTCTTAGCCAATCTCTCTGTGTTCTGTAACTTCACAAATGAAGAGATCCCTCTGATTCCTAAAATAAATAACAAGAACAACAACAATAAACTACTATACTAACATTATGAATTACTTTTTACACCAAGATTTTGTTGAAAAACAATTTTCTGGGGGGCTTGGTTAAAGTTGAGAGATCTTCATATTGTAAAAAGACATTTAACGTGAAGTAACTATTTGGTTGAGGCATATATTAAAAAGCCCATCCTTATGGTACATGGATAAAGCCTGGTTCTTTCACACTGAAAGATTGACCAGATTTTTGTATTAATCTATTTTGTAGTACCCACATCTGTACAATGGGCTTCTGGAAGTCCACAATTTATCTTAGAGCCTCCTTGACCTTCTGCTTTCTTTATATTTCTAATATAAACCTATTGAAGCTTCTAATCCTCACCAGTGGCATGTTCTAAACCAAGAAGAAATCTGACTAAGGGTACAGTGTAAAACAAAGTAAGTGTCCCCATAGGGACTACTTGTTAATTTTGAAGGAGCTCAGGACATTTCATCCCAAAATACGACTCCTTGGTATAAAGAGTATTTTGAATTAAAGGTCGTTAGAGATCAACAGGCATTAGAAAGGGTTTTCCCTCTACCTGCATAAAAACCAGACAGACCCATCAAGAAGAACAATTGTCTTTCCTTTCCTTCCCTGTTATCTCAATATATTGTAGGAAAGAAGATCAAGAATGCAACCAGACCTGGCCCAACTCATTTTAAAGATGTTACCTGTCTCTTAGGTTGATTTAATTTCCAAAGAGAATCACTTACAAGTCACTCTGTTTTCCCCATCCGTTCATTCTCCCAAATATCTATTCATCCTCCCTGGTAACTATTTATTACTCTTTAACAGAATTACCTATATTCCTCATCTCCCCTTCCCTTCTAAAATGAAGGTATATAAACTTCTGGACTCCACTGGGATATTGGGTTATCATTCTGTGATTCTTCCCATGTGCATGGTAAAAAAATTTGTAATCTCTGTCTCTTACTAATCTGCCTTATTGTGAGTTGATCTTTTAGTGAACCTTCTTGGAGTGGAGGAGAAATTTTCTTCCCCTCCCCACAATTTCTTGTTTATTTGTCTTTTTTGTTTTTAATAGACAAAGCACAAGATGTGACCATGTTTATTGGGCTTCTTTGTTGGCAAGCAACAGATATCTAGTAATCAACTCTGGTTAATTTGTGCCAAAAAGTAATTTATTGGAAAGCTATGGGATAACTCACAGAATTAAAGAAAACTTTGAATATCAAGTTTCAGAAAGGACCAGAACTAGGGCAACTCTGGGATTTAGACAATAGAAACTAATGAAGAGTCTCCTTAGGACTTCAGCACAGGATTAATCAATTCCGCCAATAACTAGATACTATGCTATGATAGGGTTAAAATACCAGATCTAGAGATAGAGTGCTTGATTGGCCTAGCTTGGGTCACCACTATGTCAGGAAGGCTGGAGTATGGATGATGCACTTTGATTGACAGGCATACTATGAGTGTATCTAATGGGAAGGATGCAATTCCTCAGTGGAAAAACCAGACGTTTTTAGCAGAAGAAAGGAGAATAGATGTTCAACAAGCAGAATGCTGACCCCAAGCAAGGTCTTAGGAGATCAAAATAAAGCTTGACAAAATGTAAAAAGCTAAGATTGTGGCATTAAATGGCTTGTCCCCTTAGTAGCTATTATATCATATGGAGATTATTTTCATTTCCTTAGAGAGTTACTCAGAATAAATGAGGTAATCTATACAAATTAATGTCTAGGTCAAAGTGAGTACTTAATAAATTAAGTCTGTTATTCATATTATTACCAAAAAGTAAGTGTGTTCAGGGTATTTAAGGACAAAGATGTAAACATATAATGACATGTCACTGAAATGTGAATGCCCTGAATGCCCCTAAGAGGACACAGCTGAGAGACAATCAGGTCACAGCCCCAGGATGTGTGGATGTTTCCGGATATCTGATTGAAAAAGTCACTATCCTAAATTAATCTTTGAATTGCCTACTGCTGTGCCCTCATTGCAGCTGAAGGAGCTCAGGAAATTTCACCCCAAAATATGATTCCTTGGTACAAAGAATATTTTGAATTAAAGGCCATTCAAGATCAAAAAGCACTGGAAGGAGCTTTCCCTCTATCTGCATAAACCGGACTGACCAATCAAAAATCAAAGGGGCAATTGACTTCACCTCCTCTCCGTGTTATCTCAGCATGTTGCAGGAAAAAACAATGAAGAATGCAACCAGACCTGGCCCAAATCATTTAAATATAATACCTGTCCCTCAGGTATTATATTTAATTTGCAAAGAGAATCTTCTACAAGTCAATCTGTTTCCCCAATCCATTTCTCCTCCCTAGCACCATTTGTCTCCCCTAAACAGAATTACCTGCACTCCTCATCTCCCCCTCGCCCCCCAAAAAAGACAGGTATAAGAACATCTGAACTTCACTGGGTATTGGGTGATCACTCTGTGATTCTCCCCATGCACATGGTAAATAAACCTTTCTCTTATTAATCTGCCTTAATTGTAAGCTGATCTTTCAGTGAACTTTCATGGGAAAGGGCAAGTTTCCCCTCACCCCTACACAGCACCAGCCTTTTCTTTTTATTATCTTTGACCCAAACATACAATGTTCAAATAATGGAATGAAAGTAGTAAATTGTGACGTTTGATTAAAATATGGGATGTTTTCCACTTTCACTGTACTCATTTGATACTTGCCAAATACAACCTATTATAATCAATAATACTTTTATGTATGCAGAGAATACTAAGGCATGTGATAGGCTGGAGCTGTCTGTACTGGTGCAAGTAATCCGTAGATGTACTGCCTACAGGAAATTTTACAAATAATAAAACCAACTAAAGACTGTCTGCTTTTGGCTATAACTGTACGCTCGTAATTCTAAACAATGTCGGTGATAAAATAGCCCTCCTCACCTAGTAGAAAGCTCTCTCTCCTCCCCTCCTTGATTCATTACCTTATGAATGTTTCTTATCTTTTCTGGCCTATTATTTTAGAGACAACCTTAATTTCTTATCAAAATTTTCAGCCTCCCTGGAGACTGGCATTGACCTTATGATTAGGTGGAAGGATTGGGTCTGGGGCCTATTTCAGTTTACTGTCCTTAATTAACACTTCTAATTCATAACTTAGAGTCAATTATATTAAACATTGGGTCCACATCTGACAAATGGGATAATAATGTTCACCTATAAAACTGAAAACTATGATACAGATTAGCAATAAAACAGATAAAATCCTTGGCACAATGGTTGCCACCTGGCCTTCCAAAATGCTACTTAATTTGATTTCATTAGAGTTATTATTAAGTCAACAGATATAAAATAAAAGTCTATTATATGTCAGGAAACAAAAATAGATTAAGGACCAGGTGCAGTGGTGGCTCACGCCTATAATCCTAGCACTCTGGGAGGCCGAGCTGGGAGGATGGCTCAAGGTCAGGAGTTTGAAGCCAGCCTGAGCAAGAGCGAGACCCTGTCTCTACTAAAAATAGAAAGAAGTTAGTTGGCTAACTAAAAATATATAGAAAAAATTAGCCCGGCATGGTGGCGCATGCCTGTAGTCCCAGCTACTCGGGAGGCTGAGGTAGGAAAATCGCTTGAGCCCAGGAGTTTGAGGTTGCTGTGAGCTAGGCTGCCACCACAGCATTCTAGCCTGGGCAACAGAGTGAGACTGTCTCAAAAAAAAAAAAAAAAATGGATTGAAACATACAGCTCTTGCCCTGGAAAACCTCACCAACAAACGTATATAGGTCTTTTGGAAAGAGCCAGTGAAAAATATAGGGAAGGACACTAAGTGGCAACCTTTGATCCTACTGGTAATAGGGGCATTCAGAAAGGTTTATAAGAATCATGGTGACAGATG
The DNA here is from genome assembly GCF_040939455.1 of Microcebus murinus. Lineage (NCBI taxonomy): Eukaryota > Metazoa > Chordata > Mammalia > Primates > Cheirogaleidae > Microcebus > Microcebus murinus. The sequence goes on along the minus strand of NC_134107.1, from coordinate 71,114,621 downwards.
AAATACAGGGGTATATACTATGTAGAGACATCACTTAAGGGAAACCTCAAGTTAATCATTCAGAAGTCAAAAGATAATATCCTGAAGGATCTCAGGATATTTCACCCCAAAATACCACTCCTTGGTATAAAGCATATGTAGAATAAAGGCCCTTAGAGATCAATAGGCCTTGGAGCTGCTTTCCCTCTTTCTGTATAAAACCAGACAGATCCATCACGAACAATTAACTTTCTTTCAATTCCCTGTTATCTCAATATATTACAGGAAAGAGGATAAGAATGCACCCAGACCTGTCCCAAATCATTTTAAATATAATATCTGTCTCTCGAGTTGATTAAATTTCCAAAGAGACTTATTTGCAAGTCAAATCTGCTTCCCCTATCCATTTATTCTCCCAAATATCTATTCATCCCTCCTTGTAACAATTTATTACCCCTAAACATAATTAATTATCTATATTTCTCATCTCCTCTTCCCCTCCAAAATGAGGGTATATAAATTTCTGGACCCTATTGTGATATTGGGTAATCACTCTGATTCTCCCCATGTGCACAATAAATAAATCTGTTTCTCTTATTAATCTGCCTTATTGTGAGTTGATATCTCAGTAAAGCTTCTGGGAAAAGGGGGAAGTTTCCCTCGCTACCTACAATATCAAAGAAGAATGCTTATATTTAAAAAAGCAAGACACAAAACTAAATACAATTTCAATATGAAGGAACAGATACATAGAATAAATAGTGGAAGAAATTCTTCAAATTATTAAAAATGGTCATCTCTGGGCACTGGGACTGAAGGTGGTTTTTATTTTCTTCCCTATGTAACAGAGTAGTTACCCCTCCTCCCATAGATACTGAAGAGAAATAATGAGAGTGTGAAGTATGTAACGGAGGGAATGGCCTGGAAAACTTGCCTCACTCTTTTGGGAACTGCAGCCTGGCCTGCATCCCTGAGGCAGGTTAAGTCTTTTCTTAAAACTCCCAGGTGGCACCAGCCCTGCAGGTGGGAGGCTGGCAGAGTTCATGGGCTTTGGTTTTTAGCAGAGATGGAATAATTAGAAGAGTTATCTACAGTAATTGCCTGAAGCCTGGAACCCTCCCTTTAAAAGCTCTGTATTTCTGCCTAGGTTCAGGAAATTTGGGATTTTGAGATGAGGAGAAAGTCTACTATGTTTCCTCCTTTGTGGGCAAAGTAAACTCTCTTTCCTTCTTCCTCAAACCTCTTGTCCTCTTTCTTCTTTGGCCTTGTGGACAAGTAGCCAAGATTTTGGCAACACCTATATGTATGCCCAAAGGCATAACTGTAAAATCAGAAAGAAAAAGCTTCTTTTTTTATTTTTTAAAGCAAGTGAGCAAATTGCATCGAAAATAAAATTTGGGAAAGAGCATTATTTTCCAAGCTCAAAATTCTGGTCCCTGGGCTATAGAAAACTAAAGGCTACATTTGTTTGAAATAAAATTTTATTTGGTAGGTCCTAGATCAAGGAGCAGCTTCAGATAAACTTTGAAGAATCCTTTACTCTTTAGACCTCTCTCTTGAGTGAGATGTGACTTGTGTGATTTGATTACATAGAAAATGGTGCTGAAGGTTATACTGCAGAGGAGAATGAAGAGAAGCTGCAGACAGCTGTGTCTAGCTTGCTGAAACGTTAGAATGTGTTTTAAATACTCAATGACATTCTTTCACAACGCATTTTTGGGCATTAGAGAAAAAATGAGTCATTGATTTCATACCTCTGATCTTTCTCTGAATGCTTCTCTACTTTTTTCCTGGTGAAGCCAGTTCTCTTCCCAAGGTCTTTTTCATTATTAGTTGCTCCAAAAAGACTGTATTAGCTCAGCAACTACCCCCCAAACTCAGATTTTCCCCAGCATTGTGTATGTTACCCTAATCCAAGCTCTTTTCACACTGCCCAGAAGTTTCTCATTTGTATTTATCCTTTAGTGGTCTGCAGTCACTATATGACTGGACTTAGCATTATTTCTTTTCTTTTCTTCTCTTCTCTTCTCTTCTCTTCTCTTCTCTTCTCTTCTCTTCTCTTCTCTTCTCTTCTCTTCTCTTCTCTTCTTTCTCCAAATCTGAACAAGAGCATAGCATTATTCTTTCTTAAATGTCCTATAACTCACAGACTGCCTGGAACATGATAGATGATGAATGGGTTGTTGTTCATCATATATCAAATCCAAGTAACCTTTCAGTCCCTATTGGTCATTAACACAGTTGCCTACCTTTCCTTCACAAATGTCTGCCCTTCTTCATCTACACTCTGAGGATTCTTCCTCAGTCCCTTTCCTTGGCTCCTCTTCTGCTAGTGTTTTTGCCAGACACAAGTTCAGCTACCTGCCACCTGTTGTCAATGGAAAAAAGCCAAACTCTGTAAAATAATTTTAAAGAGATTTATTCTGAGCCAAATTTGAGGACCATGACCCAGACCCATTCCCAAGAGGCCTTGAGCAAGTAGACTCAATGTGGTTAGGTTACAGTTTGGTTTTATACATTTCAGGGAGATAGGGGTTACAGGTAAAGTCATAAATCAATACATGGGAGGCATACATTGGTTTGGCCTGAAAAGGTGGGCCATATCAGAGGGGGTGGGGCTTACAGGTTATAGGTGGGTTTAAAGATTCTTTGGCTTGTAATTAGTTAAAGACATGAAGCTTTGTCTAAAGGCTTGGAATGTTTTAACATAAGGAACTATTATCAGAGATAAGCCACCAGACATAGATTTCTTGTGTAAATTGAGGAACTGTAGGTTTGTCTTGCATATCCTTAGGTCTGTTAATGGGTTACAAAGGATGTCTCCAAGAATGGAGGAGGGCATGATAAGGCATGTCTGACCTCCTTCCTCCTGGCAGGCAGTTTAGTTTTAGGATATTCCTTTGGCCACGAGGGGGTCCATTTAGTCAGCTAGTGTGTGTGTGTGGGGGGGGGGGGGCGTGAGCCTTAAAATTTTATTTTAGTTTACACTTCGAACCAAACAGAAGACGCAAGTGTTGGTGAAGGGAAGGTATTTATTCAAGTGCTGTCACCTGATGAGATGGCAGACAAGTGTCTCCAAGACCATTTCATCTTTCTTTGCTACCGAATAACTTATAAAGGGTAGAATAAAGGAGGTACATAGCAGAAAGCAAGCTTTGTGCAGGTCCATTGTGACTTGCATGATGGTTATCAGCAAACAATAGGTCATCTGGTGGATCTTGTCATTGGCAGTATGTGGTTGACCTATTTCAGATTCTTGATCTGTTTTTTTCTCAGGATCATTTTCTAATCTTGTGTCCAGTAGCTATGTAAGGAAGCTGCAGATTAATTCTAAACTTTTAAGACAGAACAAGCCAAAAGCATACTGAAAGCAAAATGGCTTCCCTTTAGCCAGCCTAGCAATATAGTCAGAATGGCCCTCAGGGTATACTTACAGCGTCTAAAGTGTTGGTGTTCTCCAGCATTCTTTCCACAGCCCTCTTCTCAGAAGACTACTCTCCCTGAGTGATCTCATCTCATTCCTTCCATTTGCCTCCACACATAGGATGATGATGGCCATGTTCCCTTTTCCCAGCCCAGCCCACACTGCCGGAAGTCCAGAGCCGCCCTGTGTGTCCTGGCCATCTCTATATAACTATCCTACAGACACCCTCAGCATGGCCAGTGCAGACTCCATTTCTCCTGTGTACCTCCCGCACCCAATAAAAACCTGTTCTTCCTCAGTTCTTTAGCTCAGTGAGCACAGCTCTTTTTCAACTTATTTTCCCTCTTTCTCCATATTATGTCCCTGACCTGTTTCTCCCTATTCTGTATCTATAACACCTCTTCAATTCCCCTATCTCTATTCTTGTTCTTTCTTTCTAACTTCAGGCCCTTATCGACTCTTGTGCATGCTCTGACTATAGCCTAATAGCTGATCTATTAAATATTATCTCCAAATTGTTACTAAATTGATCTTCCTAAAGCACAATTGTCATCATGTTACTCACCTGTTTCATTTCTCTTCATTACCTACAGAAAGCCTCCTTAGGTGGAGGATTGTCTTCTGAGTAAAGCAGACTCTGAAGTGGAATTAAACCTACAGGGTGTTAATTAAGGAATGGCTTTGAGGTCAACACCTGTTGAAGGGGGAAGGAAATAGGTGTGAGCAGAAGAAAGGTCGAGCTATGATGTGAGCCCAGTAGCAGCCTCAGCTCATTTCCTTTCTCTAGTGTTCTAACCACCAACCATATTAATCTACTTGCAGTTACTCATTAACTCAGCTCAAGCTCTCCTGCCTTCTCCTTTAGGCAATACTATGTTCTCTTCTGATCTCTCACCATACTCTGTACAGATTTCCACCTTAACATGCAAATTGTAACACTTTATTACACTTACTAATTTGCATGCCTACTACTAATAGATGCTAAGCTTCTTGAGATCAGGCTCTCCAGTTAGTCTTCACTTATTCTAAGCCTGTAAATAGATATAGCATATCTGGAACATAATATCTGCTCAAAAAATGACATGAAAATGATGGCTAAGAGGGTAAATGGATGAATAAAAGTATTATGGCCATGCCTTGCCATAGCATGTACCTTGGGGCCTTTGTGAAATATTGAATTATTAATCAGGTCTAGTGCAACATTTCATAGACTGGTGGCATTCACTGACTTTTATGGCATAAGGATAGGGAAGAGCAGAGGCAATGTGACTTAAATAGATAAGGTCCAAGCTTAGACAAGCCAGCAAAGGCAGGAATGATCAGGAAAAGGCAACAGACAGAATAGGATTCAGATTCCAGGTAATTTGGGCAATAGGGATCAGCAACTCTGGGAGAAAACAATTAAAAGGTGAAAACCTAGAGGCATGCTTTGAAGCAGGAACCCTAACCAATGAATCATAAATTCCCAGAACATTAGGAAAATTCTTAGTGATATTCATCAAACCTTCATTTTTTCAGAGGAAAACTGTTAAGTTCCTGAGCAATAAGAGGTGAGAACTAAGATATCCATCCATCCATCTACCCATGCAATTATCCAGGCATTCCATATTCACTTGAAATTACTAATAACCTCCTATGTTTAAATACTCTGCTAGTCCCTGGGATTACAAATATGAATAAGACATTCTTTTCCTCCAAGTAGCCCACAATATACCAGGAAAGAAAGCAATGTCATCAAGATACTGCAATCCAGTGGGATGAGTGTTTTAATACAAGATTGCCTGTGCATTGGAGATACCAAAGATGAAGCTCTCAGACTGGCCTTGTCAGGAAAATTGTCAAGGGTTCTGGTGATAGATAATGTGCATGAGCCACAGGGCTGAAGTCTGATATGGAGTAAAAGGTTTTGAGAACCAGAATCTCCCAACATTTTCTCCACCCACGTTCAGAAAAGATATCAGATATGGGCAGAGTCAAAAAAATAGATATGTCCAGAATGAGGGAGGAAGGGAAAAAGGAATCAACTTCTGACAGGTCAGTTTCTGTGTTTAGCTTCCACTTCACCCTTCTTTCATTCCAGAAGTTACCAGAAGCCATAAGATAAATAGCAACTAGACTCATTCTAGATCTTCTTAATGAAATTATTTAGCCAGTGTTCATTTATCTACCTTTCTCTAAGTGGAAAGAAGGAAGAAAGGAAAGAAGGAAGGAAGGCAGGAAGGCCTCCTAGAAACAAGAAGTGAAACCCAGTACCTTCTCTTCTGCAGCCTGATCTTGACTATGACTTCATGATAGCCTTAGTAGCCCAGTGATTCCACAGGCCCTTCAGGGATCAGGCGTAAAGCCAACATCTCAAGCAATTTCTCCTGTGAATTAATTTAATGAATCAGGTCAGACTGACACAACATCTCTCAGATATAACCTTAGGAAATAAACCGAGAAAAGGTGTTGGCTGTGCATTTGACCTAATGAAAATTTGCCCCATAAAGAGAGAATTAATGATTTTCTAGCAAGTCATCATGATTCATGGCTCTTAAATTTGTATCAGCAGCTATCCTAATGATGAAGCTCTCACAGGACAAAGGAGCAAGACATAGAAGGACTTTTTTTAAAAAGCTTCAAAATTGAAAAATTGAGGAATATAAAATATGCTAAATTGTCTTGTTTTTGGTATTCAGCTATAAATCGAGAATTTTAATGTTGAGAGTGAAATGTGCCCAAATTAAAACTCAAAGTGCACTCAGTGAGTTTCACCATAGAGGCGCGTACCCAAGAATACCAAGCAATTTTCCATGTTGGTTTCTTAATTCCCATTTTGAAACAGAAAAGCGAACTAATGAAGAACTTATTGAAAAAAACAATTCCTACTAGTTGTCCTCAGCTTAGTGGGTAATAGTTTTATTTGTAGGACTAGACTTTGAAACTTATTGTTATCTATGTTCCCTCACCTTGAACATTCTCTCATTTGAGCATTACCTCTTCCCACAAAAGGTCATATTAAATTTAAAAAATTATATTCACTTTGACAACAGAGTCTGTCTTTATCTTTCTAATCTTTCTATCCAATCTCACTGTGACTAGGCATTAGTATGTCACCAGGCCCACTTGTGACTCTTCAGTTGACTAGAGTGAAAAGCAAGCCACTACAGAATCTACAATCAAGAACAATTTTACTAAAATTCACTATACTTAACTTGTTTAGGCAGAGGCAATAGGTTCAATGAGACCATGAAGAGATTTTAACAAGAATAAAAATAAAAATGTCTTTCTAATTTCTTATAAAATCCAAAAATAAACTAATCTAAGTCCTTATTTCTTGACCAAATTCTAGTTCTTCAGTCATAAGAACAAAACAAAATAAAACAAATCAGTTTTCTAGTTCAAATAGCCTCCAAAGAAAGTTCAAGGAATAAAAAATCAGGAGCATGAATAGAAGTTACTGGAAATTTCACCAGAGATTCTGTATCCTCTGAAATTTTCTAGTATCACATAATCATTCCAGGAATTTGTTTTCTCAAGTCTGACCTAAACTTCTTTGGGTAGATGTAAATTTATTCCTAATCCCAGATGTCATGGAGAAGAAATTTTCTCTATTCATAATACTACCTTCCTTTGTTTGCAATTTATGGATTTTACTCTTTAGCTTTTCTTTCTATAGCTATGGCTCTACAAATGAAAAGAATATGTTCTGATGCACACATCATTGTTCAAAATCTTGTTGATACAGGCAGAGCTAAGTGTTATGCTCCTGTGTAAGTAAAACATTACTTACCCCTCTCCAGAACTTTCAATGCTTTCAGGTGGTACTTCAATCTTTCAGGATGGCCTCCCACAAACAGACCATCTCCAAGTACAAGGTCAAAATGTCTTTGTCCTGATACCGAAACTCCTTCCAGAATTTGCTGAATTCTGATTGCAGGATTTAGCTACAACATTGCAGATATCCCAGGATTCGGCCACATAACTCTGATGATGTTGTATGTCTCTCTATCCCACACTTCTGGATGAGACAATATAAGGTGCAAACCAACTTTCTCCATCATGGGTACAAATCTGCCCAGTGATGTTGACTAGGCCAGTTTTCAGCCTCCTAAGATTTTAATTCCACTGGGACTAAGAGATCAAGTTACAGGATAGCAGAGATGAAACCCCATTCTGAATGACAGATAATTTGGAATGGGTTGTTATGGTTGCACAGGAGTTCTGGAAGATAGAGGAATTAGGGAAAGAAGAGAGAATACTACACAAACTGGCATCTTTGTTGAAAGAGTAAGCTATGGCGTCTAAGATGTTATCCTGTATACTTTAATTACCTTTGAGATGAGGATCTTAGGCTCCTTGAGGAAGATGAGGCAATTCTATAGTCCCTGAGGACAACCCTATAGGCAAACATGCCAATCCTGCATGGCCCCTGGAAGGTCTCAGTCTGTGAGTATGCCAGTATCCTCCTCCCTAGTCCCTGCTTCAGAGGCCAGTGATTGAGGAGATCCAGATATTCCCATCCTTTGTGTTGTTCAGAGTAGCTTTAATAAAGGTATTTTGTTCTCAAGAGATCTGTTAATGGTAGCATGCTAGGAACTCCATTTTGTTTAATCTTTCTGAAATCACTAAGTGCTTTGTTTTTATTATAATGTTTCAGTAATAATATTCTAAGCAATTGAAAGCAAGATAACTTCTGCTTATGATAGGCAAAGCCAGATGGGCTCAATAATCATTCTTTTAAATACATTTTAAATTGGGCATCTACCTTTAATCCACTTATCACAAGGTCTCTACCCAAACCTTAAGGCTATGAAACAAATACTTTGTTAAACTCCCTCCAGAAATAAATTCAGGCAGTAATGATGTCAGTGTACTAAGAAGATTAGTTCTTTAGAATGGATAAAAAGAAAAGGAATGAAAGGGTGGTAAGGGTAAATCTTGGCTTTCCGAGTAGAAAAACCACACAAGCAGCCAGAAATGGAATATTTTAAAATGTAACAAGTGGCTTTATGCTTTTTATATTAGCTACTAACTGCTGAGACTCATTAGGCCTAGTATGCAAAGGCAATAATTGAATGTTCGAATACTCTGCAGTGACACAATGGGATTCCTATTTCTAGCCTCCACTGCAATTATGAATCATCCTCAATATATGGGGCATATAGAAGAAATACAGCCCTTGAATCAAGCTTATGCTGTTCAAGGTATTTTTATCCTTACTTTAACTGATATAGGTAGACGTTCCAATTTACTGGGTACAGAAAAACTATTGCTTTAGCCACTGTTTGGTACCTCAGAGTACAAGAAATCTTGAAGAGTGTTCAAGAAGATGGAAAAGATGAGAAACTCCAAGTTCCTGCAAAGCTCACTTCTTCCTAGCCCACCAGGTTTGCAGCCATTTTTCATTGCAGCACACATTGTCTCCAAGCCCCTCACCCTCTGCTGTAGTTGGTCTTCTTCTGCCAGGCCAATCCTCTGCACCTACAGATTCTTATCAATCTCTTTAGCCATCCCCAAACATGCCCATTCTACCTGCATTTAAGTTCAACCTACCCACTTCCATCATCTAAACAATTCCTGAAACTCTCTCTCTCTTGCAAGAAAACCATCTCTCCATGAATAGTCCAACAGAAGTAGTTGTCAAGTCTTGAGTTTTAGTTCAAAGAAATCAATTATTTGTGTATAGGATGGTGGAGTTTCGGTCAAAAAGTTCTCAGGTTTCACTTAACAGTAAGCTTAGAATGGACCTCGGTAAATGTGACGAAGTTGCCAGAAAACTCTGTCTTAGAAGTTGCTTTAAGAGAAATATACTGACCTCACAGAAACAATGGTCTTATTGCATGCACAATCACATGGAAATTGTTCCCTTTCATGTCCCCCATGAAAGGGAACAAGCAAAGTACTTAGAGACTTAGAAAACATATCTAAAAATCAATAGAAGCAGCTAGGGACATTCAAGATCAGCGGCCATTTTCCCACCCAGACTAGACTGTTCCTCTTTCTGACTTTTTATTTTCTTCTCTATCAATATCATTACAATGACATATACTAAGTCCCCATTATCTACCATGTCCTGTGATAGGCACCAGAGAAATAAAGGTTATTAATTAGGGTCTGGTCTTGGGGTTCCCAGTCACTCATTCTCAGAATCCAAACACTCTGGATTTAAGTGGTAAAAGCTCTGTCACAAATATCTCATGCCATTTTGTTTGTGATGGGTGGCACTTACGTACACTAAAGTTAATATTACTCCCTGAGTGAATGTCATTGTATAGTGGGAAAAATATGAACTTTCCAATCATATATAACTAGGTTAATATTCTTTACTGAGCATTATACCTGTGAAATCTCATTTCAAGTGGTGTTGCATTAAGTGTTTATAATAACCACTCAAATAACTTTGGTGATGCACCCGGCATTTACACATCTAATAAGTGATGGCACTGGGATTCAAACCCACACAGTCTGACTTCAGAATCTAGGTGAACTAGAAAAAACTCCATTGTCAGATCAAAACCAGATGGTGCCACAGCTTTGGTCAATGGCCTCTGCATGCTCAATCCATACATATGGAAACAAGCTGCGTCATTTTTCAGAAATCTCTAAACATGTTTCACCAGCTCATTCTATACCTTTTATGCCATGTGGAAATAGGCCTCTTTGCACCCTAAGAATGATGGCCTGGGCCTGGCAGGTTATCATGATGAAAGCTCTCTGCCTGACTGTGGTTCCATTCAGGTGCTCTCATTTATTCTTTCCAATCCACTTTTTCATGGCATTTGAAAATGGCTGTGCTTTTCCCCCAGGCAACTCCTGAAGCAAACACTGTTTTTTCCTGTCACCAGGTCTTCATGGATAATTGGAAGGCATCGGTAGGTGCTGGCACTTCTACAGCAATTGTTGACTCCTTCTCACTCACAGGAGGAGGAAATGCCTTAATTTCTAAAGAAACAAATCTTCACTAAGGTCCAGTCAAATGGATATAGATTGTGGCAGCCCTCCATGTAATGGCAAACATGCTCAGAAATCTTCTTTCAGCCATGTGTGGGTCCAAATGATTCCTGAAAATAAAGCCAGGTCCCAGATAAGCAGGCTTAGTGCAGCTAAAATGACAACACAGCAACCCAGGAAGAAGATAAAATAGAATTTCTGAAGATTTTCATACAAATGGCATTGAGCTGTTGGAGAAATTACAATAGCTACCATTTGAGGGCTTGTTCAGTGCCAGGAGTTGAGCTAGACATTTTACCTCATTTTTTAGTTTACACATTTATTCATTTATTCATTTGAGAAAATGATAGAGCACCTACAGTGTGCCAGGTGCTGTGATAGGGGCTTGGGATAAAACAATGATATATGTAATTTCTAACATCACAGAGCCCATGCTCTAGTGGAGGAGATAAATGTTAAACATATTTTTAAAAGCAATTCTTCAAATTAAAATTATAAGTTCCCCCTCCAAAAATAAAAACAGGAATTACTTGGGGCCTCACTATAATTTCCTCTGAAAGAGATACTCACACTGATATATAAAGTAGAGCTTACCAGGAGGGGCAAAAAAGAATAGAAGGAATTGCACATGGGAAGGCCATTTAGATAACTCTGAAAGGCAGCTCTATGCCATGTTACAGCTAAAGACACTGAAGCCCACAGAAGATGGGTAACTTACTTAAGACCACATGCTAGAAAATACCAAATCTCCAGATTTGAACCCAAATAAACTTTCTTTTTTCCTGATAAGATCTTTTCCTTATAGAATATATAATGTCTACATATCATCAGTACTTTACCTTTAAAAAGAAGGAGATACTTTTTCTGTCTCAGGGTTCTCCTTCTGCATATCTATGGGTGATAATGGAGGAATGTGCCTTAATTTTCGAATGTGACACTTGTGTTGCTCAAGATATATAACCAAAAGAGACTTGGTTTTATTTCTATCAGTAGATGTCCTCTCCTGTCCTTTTCAGAATTCCCTCTGGAAAATCCTATCACCAATAATGGTTTAATTATTGGTGATATTGCTGACACAATGAAAAACAAAATAAAGCAGATATCATAATTGGCAAATGTGTGAGGTCCTGGTGTCACCACGATTGAGATAGCAATGGATAGAGTTGTAAGCACCTGGAGGCCTCAGGGAATCATCTATTCTATCATGTTTTGAAGAGTCTTATTGGAAGAACTCTTCTTTGTGCTAGTTTTATGGGTTTTCATGGTGATTACAATAGTTATAATAGTAACAATACCAATGGTAGATAATCATTTAGTGGGGGCTTGGCGGGCAGGCACTCAGCATTTTATTGATGTTTAAGACACACATTTTCCATACTTTAACATCTCTGAAATTCTGATGTGTCTTATAATCACAATTAATATTTATAATTTATTATTAATATTTATAATTGCAATTAATTTATATCTTTTTTCCTTAATTGAAAATAAAATAATTCATGGTACTTATAATCAATCATTTCTTAGGATCAACAAAGTGTAACACCATAAGTTATGTTATAACCTCGAATAAACTTATGAAGAAGTCCCAATATCTTTTATAATTGACAAATATAAATTGTATATATTTATCATGTACAAGATGTTGTTTTGAAATATACATACATTGTATGGCTAAATTGAGCAAATTAGCATATGAATTTCTTCACGTACATATCTTTTTTTTATTGTGAGAATACATAAAATCTACTCCTTTAGCAATTTTCAAGAATACCATACACTGTTATTAACTATAGTCATCATGTCATGCAATAGATCTCTTGAACTTCTTCCACCCAATATCTTTATTTTACATATAAAGAAACTTAAGGAGGCTAGATAACATATCTCAAGTTAAATAGCCAGTAAGTGGGACAACTGTAATTCTATCCAGATATTTGTTCTCTCTAGTCTTTGAGACAAAATTGTGTTTCAGAGATTTGTTTTAAAATTACTTAGATACCCAAATGGTCACCACTGGATTGCTGTTATCATTTTCTGTTGTCATGTCACTGCATGTACAAATTTATGACACATATTTGATTTCTCATTTGGCCTCCTCAAACATATTGCATGGAAATTGTATACTAAAAAGAAACATGAAGTCCCAGTTAGGTTTGAAAATAAATGATAAATAAAACTCCAATTAAGGAGTTCATGTATCATAGCAAGTTCGAATAGAAACTTTGAGCCACATAGCCTGGATTAGAATTTTGTTTCTTCAGCTTGCTAATTTTACAACCTTGGTCAAATCATGCGCCTTTTCTGAGTCCAGGCTCATGAGCTATTATATGGTGCATGAAATGTGTTTAAATAAACACTTATGGTGTCTCTTGGAATAGACTAGATTGAAACGGTAGCCAGAGAGTGAGCAGATGCACCAGTCCCTAATTCCCTTAGAACACTACAGAAAACAGGTTTGGTATGAGCCACAACTGAACACACCACGGAACTATGTACCAGGAAAGGGTCCCCTCTCCACCAAGTGCCAAGGAAATGGTGCTCCTGTGCCATGGTGGCTTTCTGCCCATGAGTTTCAGTCAGTGATGCCCCTGTGTTTGCCCAAGCTCCTGAGACAATAGCTCCTGTATCCAACAAAAGGCACAGAGCAGCAAGCATTCCTTGTTGCCAGCCAGAACCTTCGAATAAAAGGGTCAGAAATTGCATGAAAATTTTAAATATGAATGGTGAAGTTAAGGCCTGTTTTGAGAATTTAATTAAAATATACACATGCTCAGCAGTTACTAAAGTATGGTATGATTTCAGTTAAAATTAGTGATATGATTATAAAGATGATAATGGTGACAATAGTAATGATTATGGTCATGACCATGATTGTTTGAATGACTACCTCATCTTAGATTCTATTTAAATATACTGTATATGTACTGTGTTAGGCACCATACTACTATTAGGCATATTACCTTATTTATATATCATAAAAGCCCTGAAAAGTCTATTTCTATTTTCTCTCATAGATGAAAAAGTTGATGAGATCCTGATCTTTTGACTCCAAGCATTCCATTACACTATAAAGTCTTGTAAAGAGTCCTTATTATAATAAAATATTTGTCATAGGATCATTTTTCTGAATAAGATTTTATATGTTTCAAAATATGTTATACATATTTTCTGCCCTATGAAGTTATTGAAAAACATGATAATATGTGAGCCAGAGACAAAATTTTACTTTTTCTTTCTTTAAAACCCAACAGGCCCATTAGAATACCTTCTATTGAAAATTGTGCCAACATCACATATTGGCGAGGACTTAGAGCAAGTGAAACTCTCATAAATTGCTGGTAGAAAAACTGGCAATTTCTTGGGAGCATAAATAAACCCTGTGACACAGTAATTCCACTCCTAGGTATTGATCCAAGAGAAACAAAAAGAAATGTCCAATAAAAAAATACATATTCATCATCACTTTATTCATAGCAGTCCAAATTGATAAACCACCAAAATATTCATCAATAGAATAGACAAGCTGTAGTAAACTTGTATAGTGGAATACTACTCACAATAACAGAGCCAGATCTTAAAATTCATTTTTCTGAGTGAAAGAAGTAAAATAGCATATGCTGTCTGATTTCATTACCATGAAACTCTAGAATAGGCACAACTATTCAAAACAGTGGTTGCCTGAGTTTAGGGCATTAACTGAAAACAGGCATGAAGAAATGTTTGGGGGTGATAAAAATACTGTTTAAATAGGGCATGGGTTAGATGAGTATATGTATTTGTCAAAACTCATTCATTTTAGCATTTATGACTTGTACATTATACTGTATATGAATTATCCTTTGATAAAAAGAAAACACAATAGGAACTGTAATTACATTTTTCATCCAACTAATATTTCACATTGTCTCTTCAGATTGAAGATTTTATAGATATCCATAAAAACCAATTCTGAGGTGATCTTTATTATTAACATTCCGGTGTCAATTGTTTTTACCACAGAGACTGGTAACTATCCGGCAGTGTCCAATCAGCTCTTCTGCTTCTTTAAACTTCTAAGTTTAGCTAAGCACTTGGATCACCAGCTGAAGACCACAGTCCTCAGTCTTTTTTGAAGTAGATGTGGACAGATGATTAACCTTTGCCTAATTGAACAAGTAATATATGAAACTTCCAGATTATGTCCTTAAAGAGTAAGGAATATGCTTCCTCCTCCTCTTTTCTCTTTTCCGCTGGCCAAGATATTCCTAGAAGATGTGATGTTCAGCCAATTTCAAATATTGGATAAGACAATGATGGAGCCTTAAGATTAAGGGAGCTTGGATTCTCACCCTGTCGAGCCACCAACACAGCCCCAGACCACCTGCCAATAATTGTAAAGGAGAAAGAAAGAAACTTCTCTTTTGTTTATTCTACTGTATTTAAGGAGTCTTTTTGTTATAGCCTCCAAATCCATATCCTAATTAATATATAACCATCTATGTTGAAGCAACCTCTGTAGGACCTGCTTTGAGAATCCACTAACATTTGCTTGAGAAGAAGATTGCAGAAGATAATTCTTCTGCACAGGGTAGACCATACACAGGGTAGACCATAGCCGCAGCTACCCCGCGTGGCTCACCAGCTCCTTCATCAACATTTTATCCTAGGTGTGGAGGATGTATAGAGCCAGCAGCTGGACTGTCATAGTGAACCTCTCAGCCTGGTGTCTCTAGAGGAAGAACCATGGAACAAACCTGCCCTCCTTCCTTGGAGTTATATTTCCCGACTCTTTAGACTCTTTCCTTTGGAAGACTGACCTGAATACTAAAGTTTCATCCCGTCTCACCAGTTTATATTTTGCTTATTTTAGTTATATGTGCTCCTGGTTTTGACACAGCAAGCTTGTTATAACTCTCACTGCTTTTGAATCTGCCCTGTGATACTCTCTGGCTCAATGCTTACTTTTCTGACTCAAATGTGCCAAGAAAGTCAATTAACCTCTTAGATATTTCCTTACATTTTTTACTTCCCAAACTACATTCACTTCTTTCAGCACATTTTATCTTCAAATGAGCCTTGAGTTAGGCAGAAAACTTTTAGTAACTTCATTTTGCATATGAGATTCTTGAGGCACAATGAAAATAACATGTACAAGATTAAGTAAAGAAATAGTATAAAATGGATTTTCCTGATTACGATTCTAATACTCTGTTCCCTAAGCCATGATGTTAGTGAACCCTCCCCGGGGGTTCTCTCTGTTGCTTTTTGCACAGAAAACCAATTACTGAGACACAAAGATTATCAAGAAAGAGAGGATTTATTGCAGACAACACGTCAGCCGGGAGGTGGGAGAAATGGACTGCCTCAAATCTGCCTTCCTGACCAATAGTCAGGGGTTTTTCTGGAGGTGAAATGAATAATGAATGAGGGGAGTGAGCATCATTACATGTTTGGGATGGAGTACAGGGCATGCAAGCACAGTAAAGATCATGCTAGTACTTACATCACATAATCAAAATATGGTAGATAAGTCCCTCCCAGGGTGGGGGTTTTAGTAGTATAATGAGCTAGGGGTTAATATTGGCCATTCTTTCAACCTTGTGTACAGGTGGAATGGGGGAGCAGGCTGCTCAGTGGGTCCTTGGGCACAATCTGTGGTGGAATGTCACTTACCTTGTTGTCTCCAGACAAAAACAGGTGGTGTAAATCTCTGTAGTTATCTTGTGGCTATAAGGAGTTTCTTTCTTCTTTTGAAAAAGAAGGAGTTTCTTTCTTCTTCTTCCCAAAAAGAAGAAACTTTTTGGGAAAGAAACTCAAAAGGGAATGCATCAGTGCAACAGAAAGTTACAAAGTTCTGGTCAACAAATCATACTGGCCTAGGAACTTGAAATTCAAGAGAACTATAAAAAAAACAAAACTATTAAAAAAATGTTTTCTTGCTTACAGAGCCAGTTACAATGATCTGTTTCTCAGTACCCTGTTTGAAAGTACAGGATCATAGATATAAGCAGAGAACTCATCTCTAGACACGGATATGATGAGTGAGGACAAAAGAAAAGGGTTTTAAATTCCTGAAAATGAATCTTCTTTTCCTGTTTTGACAAATGGCACCACCATGAATCTAGCCATCTAAGGCAGAAAAATAGTCTTCATCTAAGATACTTTCCTTTAAATCATTCCCTACTCAATCATTTATTCTTTCAATCTCTTCAAAATTTGAAATAAATATGTCTCACACATTTATTTTGATTGTTACTTATTGGGCCTTTATAATATCTAGCCTGGTTTAATCAATACCTATATAACTTTTATCATTGTCTCTATTTTTTTGTCTCCTCCAATCCTTTTTGTACACTTCTGCCCATGATCTGTCTACAAGACAAATTTAACCCTGGCACTTCCTGCCTGAGCTACTTTAATTGCTTCCTTTAATTTTCTGAATGAAATTCATATTCTTTATCATTGTGTACAAGGCTCTTCATATTCAGATTCCCACACACTTCTGAAGTTCTTTTCTTCCCTTCCCTGCATTCACCTTTTGTTCTGTTCATACTGAGCTATTGGAAGCTCCTCTAATGCTTCATTGTGTTTGCTGTCGCTATGCCAACATTCAAAAACTGAAATACATACAAGTCAAGCAGGTAACATAAGCATGTAAAATAATAGGGAGGAGTGGAAACTATATCATGCATGTATAAAAGCATCTTAATTCAAATATAAAACACTATGTTGAGCCCAAATCGAACCATTCTGAAGGACTAGTCTAATTGCAGGCAGCCAGATTGTAACGTTATATTCGAGATTCACAAGGCCGCAGGACAGAGAGACAGAGTCACCGAGGAGGCTGTAATTATCAAAAGGAGTTTTATTGTCTAGCTCGAGCTAGGGTCCGAGCCCCCAGAGTGCCAGCACGGTGGCCTCTTCTCTGGGCAGGGACCCTCCTTTGTGTGTTAGTCCCCTTTTTATAACTCAGTTGTCTACACACTGGTCATGCATCCACCCCCACAGTGATTCTTACTTCATCCTGCCCCTGATAGGCTCTAACCTGTTCCGGGTCCTAGCCGAGAGACTCCAGTTTCCGCATTCTTTCGTCTTTTTTCTCTGCATCCCATAATGTACTCACAATGCCTTGCGGTTAGCAAACAAGCAGTAAACAGAAGCTGGAAGGTGTCCATTTCCTTATAGCACAGTATCTTACAGTAACCCTTGATTGTGTTTCTGTAAATGCTGTTTTATCTATCAGCAATATCTCTATTCATTTCCACTTTATCTCAAGCCACCTAATTCTTCAATACTTTAATTCTTCAGTAGCCCCGTTTAATTGCAGGGGATCCGTTAGAAGGCTTCCAGTGGATGCCTGAAGCTGCAGATAATACCAAACTGTATGCTTTTCCCTATACACATAACTCCGATAAAGTTTAATTTATACATTAGGTACAGTAAGAGAATCGCAACATTAACTAATAGTAAAATAGAACAATTATAACAATATACTGTAATAAAAGTTATGTGGATAGAATCTCTCTCTCGAAATATCTTTTTGTACTGCACTCACCTATTTTCAGACCACAGTTGGTCGTGGGTAACTGAAATAGCGGAAAGAGAAACCATGGCAATAAATGAATGGCCTAAATATATGATTCTGAAGGATGCATCTGGAACGTCTATGTTGATGAATGAGGGGCAATGAATTTTTTCCCCTCACTTCTACTCTATTCTCATCAGAGACAGACTGTTTCTACAGCTCTGAGGTAATGCTACTTTTTAAGGTCCCCATGTTCCACTCTTCATTTTAAACAGCTGAATGAATATCAGTAATCTGGATCTAGACATAAATATCCTTTCTTCCTAAAAATCACAACTAAGATTTCGTTTTGCTTTGTTTCGCAGTTCATTGACCATCATCGAATGGTATATAATAGAGAAATGCCACCATCTCAGAGATTGGTTTCCAAAAAAAAAATACCACTTTATAAAAAGCAATTAAATATTAAGGTCATAATCTCTTCATCTTCAACAATCTACATATGTCTAATATAGCAAGTTACCGGAGATAATGGGATCATAACTAGCTTGGAAAATGAGGTTGGAGGAATAATGACACGAGATAGGTTTCAGAAAGAATGAAGGAATCAAGTTTCCAATGTCACTGGTACAAAGAGAAAAGAAAGCAGCTTGCAGTAAGGGTTCTTACAGGTGGTGCTGTACCTTAGAGAACTCAGTAACAAATTGGGATGGAGACAAGAATAACTATCTTACCAATTGTTCCTAGAAGAAAGAAATGAAGGACTCCCTTTCTCCCTTGATGGGCTGGGTGCTTTATAAGTAGGGATGCCAAATAACTAGGGAACCATAGCTTTATTGAATAAAAAGAAAGCAAAAATAGAAAGAGAGACATCCAGTCATGAAGTTAGAACTGAGCTTTCAAGGCGGATCTTTGAAGGGAACAGGGGCATCAAGCTGCTGCCTAGTTAGAATGAGATCATTAGAGGAACGTGATTATAATCAAGCCGCTTCTGTGCATGACACCAGGATCCCACATCTGCCTGAGACTGCAAGCTCTGAAGAGATTGCTGATTGAAGTCAGAAAAATGGGAAGAGTAAATGGTAGCCAGATAAACAATTTTGCTGCGAATTAAGTGACGCATATACCTCAGACAGAATAAAGAGAGATCTATTGCAGAAACAGGGTCAAGAAAGACTGTCGCAAGCCCTTTGTTCTATTCCCTTACTTTCAAGAGAATGACACCTAACCCAACTTGAGTGGAAGTGATGCTATGCCTACCTTGCAGCAGAGGTTCTCCACTAAGCCTTCTAAAGGGTGATTTATACAAATATTTACCTGACAGGCTAAACAAGCGTGAATGCCAGGATTTTTCACCCATTTATTGGGGAAAATTCTGACGACAGGAAAAATTGCAAATGTGTGGATTTTCTGCTAGCCCGTCACAATCTGAGGCAGCACACAGGGATCTAGATGTTCTGTCATCAGGCTCTAGGAAACAGACCATAACCCTTGGTCATTTAAGCTGTATGATTTGGGGAAGCTTCAGTCCCTGTGCTTGTACAATCAAAGGTTGGTCCAGTTCTTGGGGTTTCAGCACTATGACCTAGAAAGAACACTGGCCTCTTGCTCTGTTTCATGACCTCAGCATTTATAGTTGGTGTGATCAGGAGGCTGAGGTCTGATGTCATTCATGAACTTAAAACCTTTAAAAGACTCCCACTGCCAATAAAATAAAATCCAAAGTACAGTGTGACATGCATAGTCTCTCTGGACCTGAGCCCTGCCTATCTGTTCAAACTGATCCATCCCACAGCCTCCCCTGCTCCTTCCACATGGGCAAAACTGTATGCCCAAGCTTTTCCACATCTTTTTGCACATGTTATTCCCCTTTGGTTGCAATATTTCGACCAAAACCTGCCCATCCTTCAATGCCTGGTCTAATGAACCTGCTCTTAAGGCGATGACATAGATTCCCTCAACAGAACTGCTTCTTCCCTCTCTTCATTCACCACACTGCTCATGAAACTCCTTGATCATTTAACATGAATCAACACAAGTAAGCACTTAGAACAGTGCTTCATAAATAGGGTACACTTAATAAATGTTAGATGATGTAATTGTTTTGTCACAGAATTTTTCAATTATCAGTCTATATCTGCATCTGTCCCCACTACTAGTCTATGAAATACCCTAAGGGAAATGAATGCAAAGTGTTTTTATTTTTATATCCCAGCACTCTCTCCCCAGCTCTGTCTCTAGTTAGAATATAAATAACTCTCTCTTATTTTTATTCCTAGGTGAAAAGAATGTATTGCAGTACAGAGAGCTTTAAAGGAAGAAATACCTGGGTTCAAATTCTAACTCTGTCATTTACTACCTGTGAGATTTTCAGAATAATTCTTGATTTCTTAGATCCTGAGCTTCCCACTCCTGTAAAATAGGGGGAAATATCTACATTGTAAGTTTTTTCTTAGGCTTATATGGGATCATCTTTATTAGGTATGTGACACATGATAGGACTGCTATAAATGCACACTCTGACCTGGAGATGAAGATGAAGATCATCAGGATGCTGGAGGTGGAAATATGTTAAAAGAAAGAATTAATTAGATGAGAGACTTTTTCCAAACTTTGGAGTTACAAAAAAAAAAATTGAGTCATACAAACTTTTTCCAACTACATTGCTCTTTTACTGTGAAATACAAAAGGATGTAATTGTGTGCAGTTGGCAAAGATTCTTACCTTTAATGTGAAATGAGAAAAAAAAATCCAAAATGCAAACTTGAGAATTTTAAACCATATCCAGAAGTATAGTATCCATCTCCTTTAGAAAGTGACTCAAGGTAAAAGTACTTAAGCTTAAAGGAAAAGAATTTAAGACATTAAACTTAAAAGGATAATACTTGCTTTTGAACCTGGTGTTGGAGGAATAAGAAAGATTTCAGGTTTTGGATAAGGCTAACTCATTTCTCTATTCTTTCTCTCAATATATCTCTCTTCTTCCTTCCTTCCCTTCCCCTCTCTTTTTCTCTTTGTTTTTTTTTTTTTTTTTTTTTTTTTTGAGACAGAGTCTCGCTTTGTTGCCCAGGCTAGAGTGAGTGCCGTGGCGTCAGCCTAGCTCACAGCAACCTCAAACTCCTGGGCTCGAGTGATCCTTCTGCCTCAGCCTCCCGGGTAGCTGGGACTACAGGCATGTGCCACCATGCCCGGCTAATTTTTTATATATATATCAGTTGGCCAATTAATTTCTTTCTATTTATAGTAGAGACGGGGTCTCGCTCTTGCTCAGGCTGGTTTTTTGAACTCCTGACCTTGAGCAATCCGCCCGCCTCGGCCTCCCAAGAGCTAGGATTACAGGCGTGAGCCACAGCGCCCGGCCTCTTTTTCTCTTTGAATAGCAATAATTATCAAAAAGGATCAGCATTTTAAGTATAAAATACCAAAGACTTTAATTTACTATAGAATCACTCAAGGTAAAATCATAATATGTTTTGTTATCCATGTCTTCCTTTGTAATTGAGGAATTACAAGAGGAACTAAAATAGTTCTATGAAGTAAAGAAGAAAGAATGGCCTCCGGTTATTCAGCGATCATTCCTCTGGGGTTTTAACAGCTTCTGCAGTGCTGCTTGGTACAAAGAGCATGAGGGTGCATTTAATATCTTTTCATCTTCTTTTCAGGTTTTCCTATATTCTTAGGCACAGTAGATTCTTTCTTCAGAATTCAGTCTAATATATAATCCCTTTGCCACACAGTTGGTTGTTTTGTTTCTTAAGTATAACTCAATTGTTTACATTACTAGACAAATTAAGAAGTTTTATTTACTTTGCATTATTTCTATGATATTCATAACAAATTTGGTCATGAAAGGAGATAGTTGGTATGACCTGCACTTAAAATGAAGTTTCCCAAGAATGGAAAAACAAGCACCACATATACTCACCAGCAAATTGGTATTAACTGAGCAGCACCTAAGTGGTCACATAGGTACTACAGTAATAGGGTATTGGGCAGGTGGGAGGGGGGAGGGTGGCGGGTATATACATATATAATGAGTGAGATGCACCATCTGGGGGATGGTCATGATGGAGACTCAGACTTGTGGGGGGAGGGGGGGAAATGGGCATTTATTGAAACCTTAAAATCTGTACCCCCATAATATGCCTAAATAAAAAAAAAATTTCTCTGGCTAGATTAGTGAAACCATAATAAAATATATCTTCTAAAAAAAAAAAAAAAAGGAAATGAAACTGAGAATTCAAGAAGTCAAGTGACTCTGCCCAGGATTATACAATACATACACACTCAAACTAGCATCTCCAAAGACAGGGCTCTGTGCATTGTAATAGCAGATGCTGGCTGGGTGTGGACAGGACCCCAGTCTGGAAGTATATCAAGCTTTGAACTCGACGGCCCCCTCACCAAGTGTTTAGAGCTGCTTCTCTGGTGCTATGACATCATCTCATGCTTCTACTTCCTTTCTGCTTGGCTGCAAGATGCTCTTTGGAGTGAAGTTTACTTTTGGAAGGATTCAAAACTCACAGTTTTCTCCCTGCCTGCTCCACAAACATCACCATTACTACCAGTTTTTCTGCTTATAATTTGTATTTTATCCTCAGCAGCACTTCTCAATTCCTCTTATGAGTTGATGAAGGAAGGTATGGAAAAGGAAACAGGGATGGGAAGCCGAATTCTCTGTGATGAAAACTGATGCAGCTTCTTTCAGGCTATTACTGTCTGCCTCTGGAAAGTTGTCAGAAACTAGAAGTTCTTACTACTAGCTTGCCTCCATCAGGGCTATGATTTCTCTCCAAGAGTACAGGTGTTAAACTCAGAGCCTTTGTCCTCATTTTCCCACCCTGGACTCTGACAGAATTTATTGTTTAATGTCCAAAACTATGTGGGGACAGTTTGTGGCTCTCCTTTTAAAAGAAAGAAAGAAAGGAAAGAAAAGAAAAAGAAAGAAAGGAAGGAAAGAAGGAAGAAAGGAAGAAAAGAAAGAAAGAAGGGAAGGGAAGAGGGGAGGAAGAATACATCTATCTGGCTTAGCTTGAATAAGTCTCCACATTAAGGCCAATGATCTTTGGCCAAAGGCAGGGGTCAGCTGATAATAAACACAGCCATTTAGGTTGACTCCTTTAGCAAGAAGTAGCAAAAATACCAGAGAAGACAAGGGCTGAAATAACCAAAAAACAGGCACTATACAGGTAAAGAAGTAAGGGAGGCTTCTAGCACAGGATGCTAGGGTCTGCCTGGGTGTAGAAGTCACAGTGAATCTGCTTGTTGTTCAGAAAGGATGTTTTTCTTTAGTACCTAGGGACTAAAAAAGAGTTTTCCTAGAACCTTTGCAGGAGTTGGGATAGGAGTAGAAGAAAGGTAAACATAAGACAGCCAGATTTGTCTGTTAAACTAAATTCTGTAACTGACTTGAATTCCTCTATGTCATCCATGAGCTGTGCACTAACACATATTTGGTGTCTTGAGATCCTAAGTTACTCAAGCATAAAGTCAAATTTTCTCAACAACAGTTATTGAGAATCTTGTTTTTAAAATGGAACAGAATAAAAGGAAATGGGGGGGGGAGGAGATGTTTCATACGTATTTGAGAATTCAATTAATCTTGAAAATTAAGGAAGTATTCTTTGGGAAGATTTTAATTTATTTTTATAACCTAGGTAACTCTAGGGTTAAGTAAACAAGGTTGGGGTGAAAAGAGGATACTCGTACCAATCCTGTCTAAAACACTCATGAGTCAACTCATGTTAAAACCCAAGAACCCATTTCTTTAAAATATTTGATCAAAGAATAAGGATGCATCTCCTGTTTTTCTTCTGTAATAGCCCATGCGTGGTCCCCAGACTGGACATTCTCATGATCCAAATGTTTCCTTTTTAGAAACAAATGATTGGCAACTCTGCTTAGAACATGGCTTGGTTATTTCTAAAATAAATAGAAAAAAACATAGAATGGAATCACATAAATAGAATAAGGGTAAGGATAATAATGTATAATTATATTAAATGAGGACTATATGAGGAATGGAATTGAAAGCACTTTGTAAAATGCTAAGTAAGAATATTACTTCCAAAATTTCTAGAGAATGTGTATTATTGAACATAATGCAGGAGTCATTAAGAGAGGGGCCATAACACCAGATCCGAAAAATCTCCAAATCAGCTTTTGAGAGTCTAGATTTTCCTAATTTGGCTGCCCTCATCATCATCACATCAACGCGAAGACATCAGCTGTCATTCAACTATATGGAACAAGCTTTGCAATTTCGCCATAACACAATATTGTAATCAAACATATTCAAATTTGGTATTTCAAAAGTTATTGTCTTCTTATAGAATAAATGGAATGTGATACTGTCTTGAATATTATGACAGATGGGCTCATCATCTCATAGCAGATGGCAAGATGATTAGGCTAAACTCTGAAATCTTAAACACTAAAATATGAATATCTATCCAACAGTTAAGAACACTAAAAATGCCCTTATAGAAAATCTGAGTTTGGGGGGATATTTGTTTAAAACTCAATATTTTTTTTGCTCTGGGTGAATTTAGATTTTCCTTGTAACAAATACATTCTGCCATGGAAAGAGCAGAAACTTGGTGTTAGGCCGACATGAGTTTGAATCTAGGTTTGTTGTTTACTAATGTGTGATTAAATTCTTCCACTCAGTTTCCTTTTTGCTAAATTTGGGTTAATAGTATTTGCCTCATGGGATTTGGGGGAGAATTTAATGAGCTAGCACATAAAATATTTCACAGATATCTACTTATTTATTTATTTTTTTTCCAGTATATTGTGGGGGTCCAAATGTTAAGGTTATGTATATTGCCCTTGCCCCCCTCCCCGAGTCAGACCTTCAAGCGTGTCCATCCCCCAGTTGGTGCGCATCACATTCATTATGTATGTATAAACCCATCCCCTCCCCCCCAACCTGTCCAACACCCGATAAATGTTATTCCTATATGTCCACTTAGGTGTTGATCTGTTAATACCAATTTTCTGGCGAGTACATGTGGTGCTTGTTTTTCCATTCCTGAGATACTTCACTTAATAGAATGGGTTCCAGCTCTATCCAGGAAAATACAAGAGGTGCTACATCACCATTGTTTCTTATAGCTGAATAATACTCCATGGTATACATATACCACATTTTATTAATCATGAATTGATGGGCACTTGGGTTGTTTCCACAATTTTGCAATTGTGAATTGTGCTGCTATAAACATTCAAGTGCAAGTGTCTTTTTCATAGAGTGACTTTTGTTTTTTTGGTAGATGCCTGATAATGGGATTGCTTAATCAAATGGTAGATCTACTTGTATCACTTTAAGGTATCTCCATATTGCTTTCCACAGAGGCTGAACTAGTTTATAGTCCCACCAGCAATGTAGTAGTGTTCCAACACCTGGAAGTCCCAGGGCACCATGCACCAAGCACCACGTGAGACACAAGAGTGTCTCTCCAGATATCTAACTTCTTACAAACACTTTCTTCACTGACAAACAGTAAATTGTGTATTTTTAGCTAAAGAGAAAATGGTACATGTTTTCTCACAAATATTATTTTATGGCTCTTTAAGATAAACATGTGAATTCAACAAACTCTAAGAAACAGAAAACAACAAATGATAGGATAAATACATATATATTTAATAAATATACCAACATGCAAGCATATATGTGGAAGATATACAAAGTCATTTTATATTTATTCAACTCCAAATACAGATTTTAAAACACATAGGAAATCATTATTTTATTTAATGCTTAGTATCATTGAGTAAAGAAGCATTATTTCCATCTAAATAAAATTTAAAAGGGGAAACAGAAAATTAGTTTTTTTTTGACCAAGCAACAAAAGACAAAATCAAACCTGAAAACCGTGTCTTCTGACCTTGACCCAGGTCTAAATGAGAGGGATTCAGGAGGCTTTCTCAGCCACACTCTTTGCTTTCCAGGATTGCTTTTTCCCAATATTTTGCAGTGGACATTGTTGGTTACATTCTCAGCATCCACATCCCTTTCCATCTACCAACAGTACCCAAAGTTTGCACTGATGAAATCGTTAACCACATATTCTCAGCCACTTAATTTGGAAACTACTGATTCCCACAGGAAGATCCAGGCAGTGGTATAAGACTTGCTAAAAATAACACATGTATTTAATCCCTCTCACTTGAAGGATAGCTTTTGGAAATGGGAATGGGAACCAGTCAGAGGCAAAGCAAGGCAAAGTGACTTTTGCTGGGTAACCTGAGAAAGAACAGATTCCTCTTTTTTCTTTGAAAACTCTCTTCTTCCAGAGATTGTGGGAACATGTGTCAGGACTGGAACTGGAGCAGCCATTTTGCAATAATTAGGAGACAGCCTGGAGTGACCAGGGCGTTTTATGAAACTATGGCAGAACCTAACATTGCAGAGATCAGAAGATCAGATCCTTGTTGGCATCAGTGGCCCTGGATCAGGCTTTGATTGAATTATCCCTAAACTTACAGTTACATTCACAAATATTCCCTTTATTGTTCAAACCAATTTGAGTTAGAGCTTCTTTTCTAAAAACAAGAGATGTGCTGCTAAATGCTGTGGCTAAAATTTTGGCAGTAGGAAATAGATATTTCTTGAGACCAATATTTAAATCCCTTGAGAAATGTGCCTTTAAAATGCCATTTAAGTCAATTTTGAAAAGGGTTTGCTTTTCAAAATTTCATAAGCAATTTTCCAATGAATGCATCTGACTATCATTCCATAGCCTATAAAGGATTTAGCAAAATCGCTGAGTCAGGTATACAGACAGAAAAAATATAACACTTGTAATTGATCTTAAAGAGCTTACAGACTGCTAAAGTGACTAGGGCTAGCAAATATGATATAGCAAAAAGCACTAAAAAACCTTATGTGATTATGTTAAGTGGCATGGGGGAAATTTGGTAGTCTATATGTGAATGCAAACATGGGGCTGGTAAAATCCGGAAAATATTCATAGGAGAGTTCAGACATTGCAACCATAGACATAATAGGTAAAGGAGTGTTGACAAAGTTGTCAGGTAATTTTGAAAAAGGAAAATTAGTATTTAAGATGTATGGGACTTTTTATATATCCTTAATGTGTTACTACTCACTATTTCAATAGCCCTGTAATGCAGGGAAGGTGAGCTGAGCTAGAACTCAGAAGACACAATATGCTATTTGGTTTTAATATTTACTTTTTAATATTAATTAATATTTACTTTTTATTACTTTTTATTAATTAATATTTACTTTTTAAACTTTTATATTTTGAAATGACTATAGATTCACAGGAAATTGCAAAGATATTACTAAGTAATCCCAGGTATCCTTTACCTAGTTTCCCGCAAAGGTGTATATAGTTCTGTGCCATTCTATCACATGTATAGGTTTGTGTAACTGTCACTCCAATCAAGATACAGAACTATTCTATCACCACTAAGATTTCCCTTATGCTACCCGCTCCTACCATCCATAAAAACTGGCAGCTATTAATTTGTTCTCCATCTCTATAAGTTTGTCATTTAAGAGTGTTACATATATGGAATCCATTTTATTATTGTTGTTTTGTTTGTTTATTTCTGTTTTATTTTTCCTGATTTTCTGCATGTTCTTTGAACATATGTGAGAATTCTATTTTGACCTATATAGTGTTTTTGAGTGAAAAAGAGCTAAAAGAAGAGCTAAAAAAGCTCTTCCCACAGCTTTTTTAGTGGTTGCTTTAGGTATTATACATACATAACTGATAGTCTGCTATGCCATCATTTTACCAGCTTTAGTTAATTGCAGAAAATTTATCTCCCTTTATGTCTCATTATCCTCCCCCATTTATAATATAATTATCTTAAATGTTTCTTTTACATACACTGACAACCACCCAAACAGTGTTATAATTTTTGCTTGAACTCTCAAGCATAATTTAGAAAACTCAAGAGAAGGAAAGTCTATGTATTTACCCATATTTTTCACCCTTTCTATTTTTTAATTCCTTTCCAATGTTGGAAAGTGCCTTATTATATCTTCTTTTGTGTGTTTGTGGATAAATTCCTTTAGCTATTCTTTTATGATACAAATGTTTGTGACCAATTCTTAGTTTTTCTTCATCTGAGAAGTTCTTGATTTTTTTCTTCATTTCTGAAGAATATTTTTGCTGGATATAGAATCCTAGCTTGACAGTTCTTTCCTTTTAGCAGTGGAAAAATATGTCACTTACTTCCAGCCTCTATTATTTCTGCTGTTACTTGAGGAATGTTTCCTATAGGTAGTCATTTGTCTTTTGCTACTCTCAATATTTTCTCTTTGTCTTTAGTTTTAAGAGTTTGATTATGATGTGCCTTAGCATGGATTTCTTGGGGTATGTCCTATTTGGAATTTAATTTTTTAAATTAAAAATTAGCTTCTTGAATCTTTAAATTTGTGTCTTTTGCCAAATTGGGGAGATTTTCAGCTATTATTTCTTAAAATACATGTTTTAGCCCTGTTCTCTTTCTCTTTTCCTTTGTGACTCTGATGACTCAAATATTAGATCTTTTGTTATAATATCACAATTTCCTGAAATTCTGTATTTTTTTTAAGTCTATTGTCTCTCTGGTTTTCAGGTTGGGTAGTTTCTATTATTCTGTGTCCAGAATATTTGTGTTCACTGAAATTTTCCTCTGCCCTCTCCAGTCTTCTGTTTAGCCTATCTATTAACTCTTCTATTTTGGTTATTGTATTTTTCAGTTCTAAAATTTCCAATTGGTAGTTCTTTATATTTTCTATTTCATTTCTGAAACATTCCTTTTTCTTTTTTCCAGCTTCATTAAGGTATAATTGACAAAAATTTTATACATTTAAGGTATACAATGTGATGTTTAGATATATATATGCATTGTAAAATGATTAACATGTTCAAGTTAATTATATACCATTGCCTCACATACTTTTGTTTGTGTATGCACATGTGTGTGGGTAAGAACATTTAAGATCTACTCTTTTAAAAAATTTCAAATATCTACTTTTTCATTTGTTTCAAATGTATACATAATTGTTCATTGAAGAATTTTTGTCATGGTGCCTTAAAGCCCTTACCAGATAATTCTAATATCTAGGAATAGGAAGAAGCTACATGGACTTTTAGGACCTAGCCTCAGAAGGTTTATAGCATCATTTCTAGCTATATTGGTTGAAGCAGTCATAAGCTCATTTAGATTCAAGGTAAGGGGGCACAGACCCCATATTTCAATGGGGAGTATGTTAAAAAATATGCAGACATGTTTTACAACCACCACAAATTATTATATTTATTCTTCACAACCTTGTAATGTGGGCTAAAGAATTTTTAAAGAAATGGAAAGTAATACACAGTACATGAAGGGACTTACCTGAGATCACTTAGCTAGTAGGTGGCAGGACCAGAATTTGAGCCCATTTTCTGAGTCCAAAGCCCATGAACTTAATCATTAAGTGTTAACTTAATCATGTGCTAAATGCTAACAGCTTTGCAAATTAAAATGGCTTTTGCATTTGCTCATGTGTTCCACACTGAAATACTTTAAGAAAAAAAGAAACTAGCATAATTTAAAAAGTGTGGATGAACTGGTAAAGCTGGAACTCAAATGTAGGTGTTCTGACTATAGTTAAAACTTGTTCCACTATATTACCCTGGTGTACCTAATGATGAGCTTAAATGGTAGCAATGGCCAACTCCAGTTAAATATATGCAGTTTTATAAAACTATATATTGTGTAGATAAGCCAACTTCATGCTATTTTCATTATGTAATGCTGCCAAGAAGTTGATATGACCCAATAATTATACAGTCATTTGCCAACATGCAACACAAGCAAGAAAATCCATAAGAAAATGAATATGATAAGTGTGCAGGTCCAGAGACAGAGGAAGAAAAGGGGGGAGTACTGCCTAATCCAAACTGCTAAGTGTACGATGAAAAAGGTTTCTTTGTGCTTTGGTGATTATTTTCCCAAAAGTTATTCAGGAATTCAGGGGAGCTAAGGACTGTTCTTGAAATAAACTAAATATATATATATATATATATATATATATATATATATATATATATATATATATATTCATATAAGTTTAGATGGTGATGCCTATCATGACTGCCTCCTTGCAACTTAACTTCCCTAGTAAAATCCCTGCATCCTACAAAGAAAATCCAAGGAACAAAAAAATGAATGTAAAGGGGGTTAACTGAAACCTGAGTGATCTTTCAAAAATACCCATCCAATGTGTCAGCCCCCTTCCTATCAAAACTTCTATAACCCCTCATTGCCCGCACAACATCGTTTAGACTCTAATCTTTCTATGCAACTTCCTTAAGAAAAATCTGTCCTCAGTGTACCTACCCAGTGCCATTCTTTTCCATCTGTGCTGAATTACCCTTCACTCCTGCCTTTGAGACCATTCACTATTCCCTTAGTAACTAGGCACATTTATAACTCCATGACTCTCTTTGCCCATGCCGTATACTCTGACTATATCTCCTTTATCTTTTTCCTCTCTCTTTTATAGTTCTTTTTAACTTGACAGTATAGTACTTGTTGAATATCCTTTTCTCCTTTGAGAATTTTCCCCAACTCTTTCATCAAACCTTAATCCATTATGTTTTCATTGAAGCTGGTACATTACTACTTTAGTACTATATGACATAATTCCCCAAATATTCATAGTCACAAGTATATGACAGATATGGGATAAAGCATGGAATGTATAAAGATAAGAGAAAGTCCCTACTCATGAGTAGGGAGATAAAAAACCACCAGAAAATGTCGATACCATATGGTTAAATGCTAACAAAGCAATATACGTGATGTGCTGTGATAACACAAAAAATAAGTGTCTAGTAAAACCCAAGATGGATTCTAGAGATGACAACATCTTTGCAGAGTTTTGAAGCATGAGTATCACAATTATTTATTGATGTGATTGTATTGCCCACTTGAGCAAAATTCTTTATTGTAGTTCCATTTATCTTCATAAACTCTGAATGATGCCTCGCCAAATCTAATAAGGCATCAATAAATGTTATGTGTTGAATGAATGATTGAACTATAAATAAATAGATTCCTTCTTAGGCACATTGCCTAATGGATGCCAGTAAGTCAAATAATTCAGTGTTTATTTTCTTTGACCAGCTTACTTTGCTGACAAATAAAGATATAATCAATCAAGAAAATAAAAAAAAAAAGAAGTTACCCAAATTAGAACAATGCTGTACAGTTTAGTATTAGCGTAATCTCCTATGTATTCACTTTGGGGGGATTATCTACATACAGATCAGCTACGCTGTAATGTGGGAGAAGCCTTGGGATGGAGAGAATTTGACATCACGTAGATAGGATGTTTTAAGGCATAATGCTATAAAAAAAAAAAAAGAACATAACTGGAAAAGGACTTCAAGTCAAAATTCTGCTGTGATATTTGCTTTCTGTGTGATTTTATTTATTCTGTGAACCATGATTTCTTCAGCCATAAAATAGGGACAATAATAACTTACATGTAGGTATCTAACGTAGTAGGTCCCCAAGCAAAGACATAAAATATAACCAAATGTTTGTACCCTCATGATATCCTGAAATTAAAAATAATCCAATCAATAATATAAGCCAAAAGCCTATGCTGAATGGGATGAATGCCTTTTAATCTGAGTTGCAAAGACTAAGTTTGTTTAAAGTTACTGTTCTCACTGTAAGATTCTTTTTATTTTGGCCTTAAAAATAATAACAGATGGCATATACTCACTGAGAGACCTACCAAAAACAGGACTTTGAGAGTGGGATGCCGCCAGTGCAGGCAATAAAGGGATGGATTGCTTGTAGAGAATTTAAAATAAATAATACTGACTTAAAAAAAAGTACCTATCTCAATGGTTATCACATTATAGGTACCCAATACATTTTTGTTAATACTTTAATCAATTTTTTCTTCATAATTCTGAGAAGTCCTTGACCCATGCTTACTTAATATAATACAGTCCCAGACTTATAATGATTTGACTTATGATGATTTTTAGACTTTAAGATGGTACAAAAATGTTTGTATTCAGTAGGAACCATACTTCAAATTTTGAATTCTGATCTTTTCCCAGGATAGTGATATGTGGTACTGTTTTTTACTTTCATTACAGTATTCAATAAATTACATAAGATATTCAACATTTTATTATAAAATAGGCTTTGTGTTAGATGCTTTTGCTCAACCATAGGCTAATGTATGTGTTCTGAGCATGTTTAAGTTAGGCTAACTAAGTTATCAAGTTTAGTAGGTTAGGTGTATTAAATGCATTTTCAACTTATAATATTTTCAACTTGCAATGTGTTTATCAGGACATAACCTGATCACAAGTGGAGGAGCATATTTATAAAGTTTGCATGCAACCACAATCACCCTCTACAGATATCAGCAGACACAAACTTTAAAGGGGAAGGAGGGACTATAATCCCATTAATGGGGGTCACCAAGAACAGTGGTCCAGGTTTAATACAAGAACACTGGCCCAGGAAGGGCTAGAATCAAGCCTATACTCTACTCATTGAGTTGCCAGGCTGCTTCCACCCAGAGTGAGTACCGTGTACAAATGTGCCTAGAGGGTAGCTTAGTCTCATTTTGTTATAGCACCTAGGTTCCAGATGGTGGACTGTGGTAAAATAAGATGACAAATCTCTTGGCTGAATTGAGGCAGAGTCTATGAGCAATTTCCTTCTATTATTCAAACAAAATGCAGTTTTTGGACAGAGACAATTCTCACAGTATTTTGATATCAGTGCATATCTTTGTCTCTTAATACACTATACATCCTTTATTAGTTTGGGACAAGATTTCAGTTCTTTGTGTATGGTAAGTAAGGGCAATAGACAACAGTTACAGAGTTACAAAAGAAAGAGAAAAACTGTTAAGTATTTGGTCAATTCTGGGAATCTTCAGACCTATAAAAGGGGATTTAACCAACCATATCCCAGAAGAGAAGGAAATGCCAGAATTTTTTTTAATGTACAAGAAAAGAGGCTGGAGATAATTTATACATTATTGTTTGGTTCTCTGTTATACAATTGTTTATTGGGAGGGTTTTAGCCATAATCACTTGTTTCTCTCATCAGTCATTAAAGACAAGTCTCCACTAAAATCTCCTAGGGTAGGGGTAAAGGTAGAAGTCTACACCTTGGGCATTTATAAGAAAAAATAGGGATGATTTCTCAAGTTTTAGACTCTTTCACAAGTAAAGTTTTAATCCTCAAAACCAGGTTTCTGCAGGTATTTTATCTTCATTTACAGACAATAAGCTAAATCTCAAAAAGGTTCACACAGCTGGTAAGAGGCCAAGCCACAGTCAGCACCTGAACTTTCTGAAGTCAAATTCCATGTTCTTCCCACTTCATCATAGCTCCTTCTTCTGAATAACTCCTACTTAGAGTGCACCTTCAAGGTTTGCCTCAGCCAGGTCAGAATCAACAGATTTTTAAAAGCCCTGAAGGCTATAAAATCTTCACTATAAAATCTTCCCCAAGCCCAAGGATTTATTCAGATGAGTGAAAGGGGATTAGCCAACGGACTAGTATTATACATTAGCGAAATTCCCATTCCCTTACTTTATTACGGTGGCCAGCATGGAACAGCTACTATATCCTGCCAAACCCAGTGCAGCTTATTTTCCCTCTGCACATCCAAGCTTCCTCCCCTATAATTTCATCCGTTTAAAGACCTTGTACCTGGAGAATGATGAGAAATCTATCCTTGGGCCCTGTCACCTGGGTTTTTCAAGGAGTAGCTAGCACCAGTGTTGAAAAAATCATTATTTTCAATGTTATTTCACCATCTTCAAAGACACCAGGCATTTCGCCAGCATTTTTAGAGGAGTGGTTTCATGAGCTCACAGCCTAGGATGATTCTCACAGAGATTTCTATGTGGAGGCCTAGCTAAGGGGATATCTCGAAGAAGTCGGTCCTAGAGCCTTTAAAATAACCATTCCTTAAATAATTATCTCCCCATCCATCACCATTACTTCAACAATGGTAGCCCCTTTCACCATCCTTTCACGAATAATTCACGCACTCCTCATCTCTGAGGATAATCAGCTAGAAGGAAGGACTGACTCAGGACGGGCACTTTCCACCTCTCACAGAGGCCAGCTCCAAACAACGATTCTTGAAAGGATGGTGTAAAGGGCTATCATTCTTGAAGTGATGCTGATCGATGGTGAGGTAATTCTTTAATGAATGGTTATTTTAAAGGCTCTAGGACTGACTTCCTGGAAATATCCCCTTAGCTCGGAGGAGAAGTCACCTTTATGCTGGCCTACTGGGCTTTCCAAAATGAGGCCTTTTATATTTATCTCTGCATAAACCTACTCGAATGGTCTCTTCCTTTTACCCAGAACATGTTTTACCCATCACATTCCTCCACTCATTCTTTTGTCCTGTATTTAGCAGAGGACAAAGCTAGGCTAGGGGAGGAAGAAAGGGAATTTGGTGGAGCCCTTCAAAAAGCAACCATCTCCTTCCCCTAGAATTGCTACCCCTGACCCCATTATTTTAGCAGTCACATGAAGCAGAACACAATGTGATTCCATCTATATGATTATGCTGGCCCCATTCCCAGCCCTTTCAGCATCAGCACCTAGTACCCATCACACACATCTGTCCCACCTTGCACATGCCTGGAGTTTATGACTTCTCCACATAGACTAATTTTCACTTCTTTCAATTCAACTTGAACAACTGTCACTTTAAAGGAAAAGAAAATAATTTTTGAATGTGTATGACTTCTTCTAAGGCTTTACGAAGTCTTAGGGGAAAAGAAAGCACTCACGGAGAAACATTCATTCATTCATCACTAAATAATTCATGTGTTAAAATTTAGAAGGGATTCAATCTTTGGCCTCAGAACTGACTGGAGTTCTAATCCTGGCTCCTCCACTTAATAATTGTTGGTCAAGGTATTTGATATCATTGTGTAAAATAGAGGTATTACTAACACATTAATAATGCCCACTCCATTGTGGAAATCAACTAGGGAAATGTATACAAACATTTAGCATGGCACCTCTTATGGAGTAAGTACCAGCCATTGCTCCCTGTTGCATGTGTTGATGTGTGTTTGATGTTGAACTGGGTTTTTAAGCGCCAGAGGTGAATAAGACTCCAGCTCTAATTTCAGAGGTAATGAATTATTATAAAACAGGGTACATATGAAATTATATTAATAATATATGAAGTCCTGAGCTACAGAGACAGAGGTGATTTAAGGAAGGAAGTACTCGATTTAGCCTGGGGATGTCCCTCTGCTGAGCTTCTCCACTATCTTGTTTGTGTCCTATTGCAGCACATTTACTCTCTAATAAAACAGCTTATCTGTATATCCCAGGAAATGGAGCTCCCTGAGGAGAGGAGTTTGTCTTTTCATATTGTCTTTTTCTGATGTTCACAGTCTAGCTTATAGCCTGCACAGAAGGATCGCAGTAAATACAGGACAAAAGAATGAGTGGAGGAAGGTGATGGGTAAAACATGTTCTGGGTAAAGGGAAGAGACCATTCAGCTTTGAGTAGGTTTATGCAGAGATAAATATGAAAGGCCTCATTTTGGAAAGCCTAGTAGGCCAGCATAAGAAATTTGGGCTTTATGATGAACAGCCACTGAAAACTTTGGAAGACAGAAGAAACAACAAAATGAGTTTTTAAATTTTAGTTTGAATATGGTGTGCTCAAGATACAATGGAAAAACATAAAGAAAATAGATCAGGTGAGACACTAGTGTAACAGCCCAGAAATGAGGTGATAGGGATTTGAGCAACTGTGACAAGAATAGAAATGGAAATTTTTTTTTTTTTTAAGAAAGAGTCTCACTCTGTTGCCCAGGCTAGAGTGCAGTGGCATCAGCCTAGCTCACAGTAATTTCAAACTCCTGGGCTTAAGCAATCCTTCTGGCTCAGCCTCCTGAGTAGCTGGGACTAAAGGCATGCACCACCATGCCCGGCTATTTCTCTCTCTCTCTCTCTCTCTCTCTCTCTCTCTCTATATATATATATATATATATATATATATATATATATTTTTTTTTTTTTTGAGACAGAGTCTCGCTTTCTTGCCCAGGCTAGAGTGAGTGCCGTGGTGTCAGCCTAGCTCACAGCAACCTCAAACTCCTGGGCTCAAGCGATCCTCCTGCCTCAGCCTCCCGAGTAGCTGGGACTACAGGCACGAGCCACCATGCCCGGCTGATTTTTATATTATATATATTAGTTGGCCAATTAATTTCTTTCTATTTTTATGGTAGAGATGGGGTCTCGCTCAGGCTGGTTTTGAACTCCTGACCTTGAGCAATCCGCCCGCCTCGGCCTCCCAGAGTGCTAGGATTACAGGCGTGAGCCACCGCGCCCGGCCTTTTTTCTCTATATATTTTTAGTTGTTCAGCAAATTTTTTCTATTTTTGGTAAAGATGGGGTCTTACTCTTGCTCAGGCTGGTCTCAAGCTCCTGAGCTCAAATGATCCTACCACCTTGGCCTCCCAGAATGCTAGGATTACAGGCATGAGCCACTGCACCTGGCCCATAAATGGAAATTGAGGGACAGTTTTGAAATGTCCCCTAAAGGGAGGTATAATGGGACCTGATGACTAATCCACTGGATCTGTTAGGAAGGAAGGGGGAGGGTCTAAGCTTGAGTCTGATAATTATTCATGGTGAACACAATGGGTCTGGAACACCTCTCTCCCTTAGGAAAGAGATTTCCAACCTAAAAGGCTGCCCTTGATTTCAACATTTTCTACCTGTCTGCTTTTATCCTTCTTTCAGGTAAGAACTGGAATAAAAAACGCTGTTGAAACCAATGACAAAGAACTTGTTTTTAGCAGAAAATAGGGAAGACAATAAGAGCCATGATGTTGAGAAAGCAGGTCCCCATCTCTCATTCCTGGAAGCAACCATCCCTCCTTCCTTCTCCTCACCCTTCCATTCACTTTCCTTTCTCCATCTATCATCTAACACACATTTCTTGAGTACCCGCCTGAGGCCAAACTCTTGTTCTGCTTTCTAAATATTCCATAATGGCAGGTAGTTTGCTACTCCCTGTGAGTCACACAACTGCAACAGCAACTGTACAAAGTGCAGAATGATCTTAATTTTTTTTTTATTACATTGATTGGCTCTGTTTCTTCATGGGGACAGCAGTAAATTGCTCTTTAAATTTAGCTTTGAGACACTATAATTTCAGTTCTAAATGCAGAAATTGAACTGCTTTCAATAGCAAAATGATGGCAGTGCCCTGGTGCTAAGATACAATGACAAGCTAAAATACAACAAACCATTTCATTACCCTATGGGAACAATATATCCATGCTGAGAAAAGCAAGCATACTTTGTGAGCACTGTACCTAAACACATTCGCTGAGACTGCTCTTTCTCTCTATGAAGCAGAGATGATAATGCATACCTTGTCTAACTGATAGGGCTGGTAGAAGGATCACAAGAGATAATGTCTGTGACTGTGCCCTGTGAAATATACTAGCATAAGAAAGCATTATTTTTTTTTTTTTTTTTTTTTGAGACAGAGTCTTGCTTTGTTGCCTAGGCTAGAGTGAGTGCCGTGGCGTCAGCCTAGCTCACAGCAACCTCAAACTCCTGGGCTCAAGCGATCCTTCTGTCTCAGCCTCCCAAGTAGCTGGGACTACAGGCACGTGCCACAATGCCCGGCTAATTTTTTCTATATATATTAGTTGGCCAATTAGTTTCTTTCTATTTTATAGTAGAGACGAGGTCTCGCTCTTGCTCAGGCTGGTTTCGAACTCCCGACCTCGAGCAATCCGCCCGCCTCAGCCTCCCAGAGAGCTAGGATTACAGGCGTGAGCCACCGCGCCCGGCTAGAAAGCATTATTTTTTATCATTATAGGTTTTTAGGTGTTTTGTCAACTTAAATTGACAGATTAATTCTGTTACTATCTAGCTAAGTGATCCTAAGCTAAATGTTTAGTTTTCTCGTCCTTAAAACAGAGATGATCATAATACATGTCCTAGAATATTGCTGTAAGTCTTACAGCTTCCCAACCACTCCCCAAATCTATCAGCCTGAAAAATACGTGCCCGTGTTTCAGGTTTCCACACAAAGCTTCACCTCTACTTCTTATCATGTCCTAGGAGCTCCAGCCCTCACTGAGATTCTAACCATTCTTCTTCTCACCTCTCAGTAGCATTCTATCAGACTCCTATGATATACTCACTCCCCATTTCTGCATTGCATACAGGCCCTGTCTTAATTCCCTGAACATGCTGGGTTCTGGGCCGCTCCTCTGTCAGGAACATCCAACAGTTGCCTAGTTAATTCCTATTGATCCCTCAGATCTCAGTTTAAATGTCACTTCTTAGAGAATACCTGCTCTAACCTTACATGATGCTGGGCCTAAATTAGAGCCCCCTCTTGTTCACTGTCCATTCTCCCTAATACTTATCATATCTGTCATTAAATCAATTCTCTAATGTAAACAATGTAGAGCAGGAACCATTTCTATCTTTGCAAACAAACCTTGTTGTGTAATTAAGCTACAATAAAAATGCACTTAATTAGTAAAAATAACTTTGTAGAAACAGAGTACCCCTGTTTCAAGTTTAAACGATGTTTGCAAGTAATCCCTGATTCAGAATCCCAACATTCTGCAAAAAGAACATACGAAGACAATGTAAGTGAAGAAAACGCGTGTTGAGAATTTTGACAGTAACTTGTTTCCTCTTACATCTCCCCAACAAGGGGAGAAAATTTTTTCTACAACAAGCAAAAAGTATTAACTGCTAATAATATCAAGCAGTGTGTGGGAAGCTTTATGAAAACACTAAAAATTCACTGGAAAATACAAAAGAAGATTTTATAAAGAAGAAATTAAATATTTCAAGTGTCACTTCTCCCTATATCAATTTATAAATCAGTATAATCCTATTTAAAATACCAATGATATTTTTAATATGTTACAGTGGTTCACCTGGACTACTTCACAGTTAAAAATAACTAAGAGAATTTTGAAAATGATGTGATCAGAATTTACCTACTAAATATTAAAACTTATACTGATTTTTTTTAATATGGCACTAGGCTAGAATTCAGAAGACAACAGAATAGAACAGATCTTCCAAAAACAGAACCAAGTGTATATAAAACCTTTTCAGTGATAAAAGAATTACACAAACAAATGAGAGAAAAGCAATGGTTAACTGACAGAAGAAAACATTTACATTTGGGGACAAAAATTAAGTTAACTCACCTTTTACCATATACTGAAGTAAATTCTGGTGCATGAAAGGAATTAAATTAATAAGTAAACAGATTATAAAGAAAACAAAATAAGAGATAAAGAAATAACTTTATAGTTTTTCTATGGATGTGAACTTTCTAAACATAAAAGCCATGAGAGAAATCACAAAGAAATAGACTAATATATTTGGTATGTGATACTAGCTACTTTAACTTATCGAGTGCTTGGTATGTGCCAGGCATCATTCTTCATGCCTTCTATATGTATCAGTTTGATAAAACCTCATCATCACCAATGACCTATGTATATTTACAATGCTCATTACATAGAAGAAAAAAATAAGGCAGAGAAAAGTTAAAGTAATTTGACCAAAATCACACAGCACAGAGATGTTAGAGATAAGTTTCACTCCCATGCAATCAGACACTGGAATGTTTGTTTATTACTGTGCTTTTTGGGCTGCTAAGGAAACACATAAAATGTCTCTACATCAAAAATAAAATAGAGCTGGCAGAATCAACATTGTTAAAGTGTCCATACTATCCAAAATGATCTATAGATTCAATGCAATCCCTTTTAAAATACCAACATCATTTTTTACAGATCTAGAAAAAATAATTCTATGCTTCATATGGAACCAGTGAAGAAAGACCCTGGGTAGCTAAAGCAACCTTAGGCAAAAAGAACAAATTGGGAGGCATCAATTTACCAGACGTCAAGCTATACTACAAAGCTACAGTAACCAAAACATCATGCTACTGGCACCAGAACAGGGACATAGATCAATGGAACAGGACTGAGAACCCAGATATAAAACCATCCTCATATAGCCATCTGATCTTTGACAAAGCAGACAAAAACATACACTGGGGAAAAGAATCTCTACTCAATAAATGGTGCTGGGAAAATTGGATAGCCACATGCAGAAGACTGAAACAGGATCCACACCTCTCAAATCTCACTAAAATCAACTCACAATGGATAACAGACTTAAACCAAAACCATGAAACCATAAGAATTCTAGAAGAATGTAGAAACAGCCCAAGTGCCCATCAATACATCAATGGATTAATAAAATGTGGTATATGTATACCATGGAGTATTAGTCATAAAGAATGATGAACTACCTAGCGTATTATCTTGGTTGGATCTGGAGCCCATTCTTCTCAGTGAAATATCATAAGAATGGAAAAAGAAACACTACATGTACTCATCATTAAATTGGTACCAATTGACCAATATTTTACTTATGTGTACATATGGGAAGTAACATTCATAGGGTGTCAGACGGGTGGAGGGGATGGGTAAATCCACACCCAACAGATGTGGTGCACACTGTCAGGGGAACGGGCACGCTTGTAGGGAGGTGCAAAGGTAATTTATGTAACCAAAGTGTTGTTGCCACGTAATATTCTGAAATAAAAAGTAATTAATTAGTTTAATTTTAAAAATTAAACTAAAATAGAATAAAACCCATAAAGTCAAAGGCAAATAACAAATTGGGAAAAATATTTTCAACATATATGTCCACAAATATATACCCTTTATGTTAGTCCATTCTCTTGATTCCCCACCTTTCCTACTTCATTTGTCATTGTATAAAATATATTATTTGTGTGTATAAAAAACTTTTATAAAGCCATAAAAAGATAGGATTCTAATGGAAATTAAATGATCAATAACATGATCAGAAACTTCAGAAAGACTTAGTAATGGACTATAAAAACACACACACACACATATATGTATTTATATATATATACACACACATGCACACAGGTAAAAAACATATACTTAACCTTATTAATAATGAAATACTAGCCAAATAAACTATCAACATGTTATTTCCCATCAAATCAGAAAATATTTACTTGTAGGTTAGTACAAGTTTTAGGTTAGTACTTGTAGGTTAACTTGTAGGTTAGTACAAATATTTACTTGTAGTTAGTACAAGTTTTCTGGAAGTTATTAGTTTATAGATATCAAGAATATGTTAAAAGTTCAAAACAAAAAAATTAGGATTTTTAAAAAGCTATCAATTTTACTATTAGCCACATATCCTGTGGAAATTTTCTGAAATATAAAGACTTGTTTAAGATTAAATTCATAGAATTAACATTAATGAAAGCAAATTGCTCAGAATAAACTAAATGTACAGTAAAGGATGCCTAAGTCAAGTGCGTGATACCCATGGCACAAGCTTCTAAACAATCGTATTTTCATGAAATATTTAATAATGCAGGAAGATATACCTGATAGAAAATCAATTGAAATATAATATTGACAATAGTCATCCTACAGAAGCCAAATAGCTGTTTTGAGGAAGTCTAATAACAGACAAATAAACTTTCAGCTTCTGCCATTCCCAAACTGTGCCTAAATCTCTCAAGACGAGAGAGAGCTTTGAATGGCTGATGTCATGTGAATTGGCTTCCCTTTGTGCCTTTCATTCTCAGCTAATTGATTAGAATTTCATGTTAAGTTTTGGAGAAGTCAGAGCAGAAGGAAAATGGAAAGGTGAAGCTTTCTGTCCCACGGAAGCTTAAGTCTTTCTAATCCCTTCTTTCCCTTCCCATTGCCACTGAGAA
Organism: Microcebus murinus; assembly: GCF_040939455.1. Classification (NCBI taxonomy): domain Eukaryota; kingdom Metazoa; phylum Chordata; class Mammalia; order Primates; family Cheirogaleidae; genus Microcebus; species Microcebus murinus. The sequence continues at coordinate 71,072,954 of NC_134107.1, read as the reverse complement.
TGGCACTTTCATTGTGACAAGTTCTTAATTAATGTCCGCCTTCTCCTCTGTCTGTTTTAGGCAGATATTTTTTTAGACTTTTTCTTCTAGTCCTGGATCTCTTTCCAAACAGCTTCCTGAGCATTGCCCTAAAATGGAAAGCAAAAGTAAAAGAATGCTTAAAATTTTTACCAGGACCTTGTTGCTAAGCAACCATTTCCTTTGTCTCTAAGTATATGAAATATGACATTGTTTGCAATGTGTTTTCAGACCTTACCTTAATACAAAGGAGCAAGGGGGAGGAGGTGGTTGTATAGAAACCTTTTGATTGAAAAATGTAAAGATATGAGGGGAAGAAAAACCAAAAGAACCCACCATGGAAGCTTCAACCCACCACCACCACATGGTGCCAAAAACTTCAAAATGGAACATTTCTTATATTGGCACATTTTTTGTGAGAACAAACATATGGTTATAAGCATATTCTTACCTTCATTATGCATATTTCCTCTCTACAGGACAATTTAAATGCACTGTTGACATCTTTTTATAGTCATATAACAAGAATGCAGACAAAGAAATGTTATGATTATACTTATTCACAAGATACCATAGGTTCTAATTCCTCAAGTTTTTTATATTCACAAGACTTATCTCTAGTTATGACCTACTTCTATGTCTCATTGTTGGCTCCTAAGATACCCTATAAATAAGAAAAGGCAATGCTGTCTATAGGCCAGAACACACTCACAACTCACTTTCTACTTTATTCTCACATTTAGCATTTTTATTTGGTTGAGGGCAAGAATCCCAATTAGGCAGCTTTTACTAAGACATGGACAAGCCTTAGAAGAATTTAAATAATTCTAGACAAACAGAGATTTTTTGTTCCTCTTGCCAGCTGAAGAACTCTGGTGAGATCTTTTGTTGCCATTAGGATCACTCACAATCCAAGACTTCAGTATAGTGAGGCAAAATGGAATGGAGAATGTCATTCAGCTTGCTGGGATTCTTAGGCCTGGCCATCTCTAGCTTGGGAAAGGGAAGTTCTCTACCTGGTGCAGCTTACTCACCAGAGATTGCACTAGGTTTAGGGATCAAGGACCTAGTCAACATTGAAGTTATGCCTTATCAGTCAACAGGGTATTTTTCAGTGCGTATATTTTCCTTCAGAACCACATAGGAGAGAAAACAATGGTTGAGGTCAGGATTTAAAGTTGTCTGGACAATGGCATATTATCTTCATCATTATTCCCAACATTGTCACCTGGCAGAGAAATGGATTTGATGGGAATCCAGAGATTGGGGCTTTTGCCCTGACTTTACTACAAATAAGTAGTATCATCTCAGATGCTAATTTATCCTCTTGGTGTCTCCTTTTTTTTTAATGAAATGAATCATACCTACAAAAACAGGTATAAATTGAGAGTGTCAGCAATAAGAAGAAGAAGATAAACAACTATGCACTTAATATTCAGATTAAGAAACAGAAAATTCCAAGCACCTTTAAAGTCTCCATATGCCACTATATTCCCTTTCCCAGTAGCATTTTCTTATCTTCCTTTTCCATCAAGATGTAACCATTATTCTGACTTTGTTTTAATTACCCTGCAACGTTTTTGGTAATTTTTATTTTGACATAATTTCAAATTTACAGAAAAATTGCAAGAATAGTACAAGGAATTCCTGCGTACACTTTACCCAGATTTATTATTTGTGTACATTTTGTTCATTTACTTTATTACATATACATATACATTTGTATCTTTTATGAACCATTTGAGAATAATTTGAGAACATTTTTCTTATTTACTCCTTAAAGTGACTATTTTCTATAAACAAGGATAGTGTGTGCTATGGTTTGAATGTTTGTCCCCTCTAAAACTCATGTTAAAACTTAATCCTCAATGTGACATTATCAAGAGGTAAGGCCTATAAGAAGTGATTGAGTCCTGAGGGCTCTTCCTTCATAAATGGCTTAATCCGTTCATGGATTAATGGATTAATGGGTGAATGGATTAAAGAGATATCACAGGAGTTGGACTAATGACTCTATAATAAGAGGAAGAGAAATGTGAGCTAGGATGCTCAGCCCCTCACCATGTGATACCCTGCACCACCTCAGGACTCTGTGAAGTCCCTATCAGCAAGAAGGCCCTTAACAGATGCAGACCCTCAATGTTGGGTTTATCATTCTTCATTACTGTAAGAAATAAGTTCCCTTTTTAAATAAATTACCTAGCTTCTGGTATTCAGTTATAAGCAACAGAAAATGAACTAAGACCAAAAATTGGTACCAGGAGTGGAGCTATTGCTAATAATGAATACCTGAATACGTAAAGTGGCTTTGAAATTGAGTAATGGGCAGAGTCTGGAATAATCTGGAGGAGCAAACTAGGAAAAGCTTATATTCTTGTCAACAGTGCATTAAGGGCAATTTTGGTGAGGGCTTAGAAGACAAGAAGTCTAGGGAGAGTTTAAAACACCTTAGAGATAGGTTAAGTGGTCATGACCAGAATGTCAATAAAAGTAAAGGCCTCCTGATGAGGTTTAAAATGGAACTGAGAAACAAGGTATTGGAAACTGGAGTAAAGGCCATTCTTGTTATAAATTGACAAAAAAAAAAAAAAAAAAAAAAAAAAAAGGTTAAACTGTGTCCATGCCTAAGGGCTTTGTGGAAGGCTGAATTTGAGAGTGATGAACTAGGATATCTGGCAAAAGAAAATTTTAAGCAAAATATAGAAAGACTTGTATGGTTACTTTTGGCTGCTTATGCCGGGATTGGGGAGCAAAGGAATAATTTAAATATAGAGTTTATAATTAAAAGGGAAGCAGAGCAAAACGATTTGGAAAACTCTCAGCCAGGCCAGGTAGAGTTAAAAAGTGTGTTCAGGAGAGGAAATCAAGGGCAGAGCCCAGCAACCATTTGCCAAAGAGATTAGCAGAGATAGAAGGGAGCCAGGTGCTATTCCTCCAACTAATGAAAAAAAAAAATGACCCTAAAGACCTTTCAGAGATCTTTGAGGGTACCCCTCCCATCACAGGCCCAGAGGCCTACGAAGGCAGAATAGTTTCAGAGGACAGGCCTGGGGCACCCTCCAAGGGCTCACTGCCCAGGTCCACTTCAGGATTCTGCTTCCTGCACCCTGGCAAAATGCTCCACAGCCACTCCAGCTGTGTCTCAAGTGGCCCCAGGTGCAGCTCATGCCACAGCTCTGGAAGGTAAAATTCATAAAGCCTGGCAGAGTACACATGGTGGTGATTTTGCAGGTTTGCAGAAAGCAAGAACTGCAGAGGCTTGGCATCCTCCACCCAGATTTCAAAGGATGTTGTAGAAAGTCCTGTTATAGACACAAGCTTGTTACAGGGGCAGGGCCACTGCAGACAGCCCAAAGTAGAACAATGCCAAACATAAATGTGGGGTCAGAGCTGCCATAGAGTGTCCTCACTAGGGTAATATGTACTGGAGCCATGGGTGGAACCACCACCAGGACCCTAGAACTGTAGAGTCAACAGCAGCATGCAACACTCACCTGGGAAAGCTTCAGGCACTGGACATAAATTCATGCAAACACCCATGTGGGTTGTATCCAGCAAAGCCATAGAGGTAGGTCTGCCTGTGGCCTTGGGGGTCCCAATCCCTAGCCAAGTGTAACCACAAGGTGGCACTTGAAACCAGAAGAGATTATTTTCTAGCTTTAAGATTTAATGTCTGCCCTGGTGGGTTTCAGGCTTGTCTGGAGTCTGTTACTCCTTTCTTCTGGCCTATTCTACACTTTTGGAATGAAAATGTCTGTCTTATGCCTGTACTGCCATTGTATCTTCAAATTAGATGACTTGTTTTGATTTCAAAGGCTCACAGATGAGACACTGGACATCAAACATTTTTGAGTTGGTGCTGGAATGAGTTAAGATTTTGGGCCATGATAATGGAATAGATGTATCTGTATGTGAAAAAGACATGAGTTTGGGGTGACTGGGTCAGAATGCTATTGATTGAATATTTGTCGCTTCTAAAATTCATGCTGAAACTTAATCTCTAATGTGGTATTATTGAGAGGTTGGCCTTTAGGATTGGTTCATGAGGACTTGGCCCCCACGAATGGATTAATTCATTCATGGATTAATGGATTAATGGACCAATGGGTTATCATGGGAGTGGAACTGGTGGCTTTATAAAGAGAGGAAGAGAGACCTGAGGTAGCACTCTTAGCAGCCCCTGTACCATCTCAGGACTCTGAAGAGAGTCCCCACCAGCAAGAAGGCCCACACCAAATGTAACCCCTCTACCTTGGATTTCTTAGCTTCCATAACCAAGAAATAAATTTCTTTTTTTTATGAATTACTCAGTTTCAGGTATGCTGTTATAAGCAACAGAAAACAGACTAAGTGTATTTTTCCTAAGAACAAGGAAATTTTCTCACATAGTCATGTATAATATTGAGAAATTTAATATTACCATAATATAATTTCTAATCCACAATCTATTTTTAAATTTCATCTTTTGCCCCAGTAATATCCTATAAGCTTTTTCTTCCATTGCCGGATCTAATTCAGGATTACACATTTCACTTTTCCATCTCTTTACTAGTCTCCTTTAATCCAGAATCATTCTCAATGCTTTTTCATCTTTCTTGACTTTGGGGGTTTTAAAGAGAACAGAATAATTATTTGGTAGAAAATCTCTCATTTCATGTTTATCTGATACTCTCATGATTAGATTAAGTTATGTATTTTGTCTGGCATACCAGAAAAGTACCAGTTTGTCCTAATATTGGTGATACTAACCCTATGACTTGATTTAGGTAATATATACCTGTTGTCAATAAAAATGTGCTATTTTCTCTTTGTAATGAATAGGTAATTTATGGGGAGATAATTAGGAACTATATAAATATCCTATTACCAATTAAACATTGACCTTCTACTTTTAGAGCAGTAATGTTTTTCTAACTCTATCATTCCATACACACACACACACACACACACACACACACACACACACACATATATATAAAACTATAGTTCTGCTAAAAGTTTTTTCTCCCCTCCCATTTATATATTTATTCATATTTTATGTCGCGCCCCCTCGCCAGCAAGGAAGACACGGCAATTGGAGTTCTTCTGACAGCGCTTTAATGGGGATTGCTTAGCTGGTTACATGCGGAAGACCCCGAGGCGTTCTCGGCGGCTGCTTATATAGACAGTAAGTACACGGGGCATAACCTGATTGGTCAACACAGAACAGGAGAGGAGGCAAGGCTTTGCACATGCGCTGAACATCTGTTTGTCAGACACACAGTAGGGTGTGACCAGGAAGCGGGCGCCATCTAGGAATGGCGTTGCCACCGCGCCCCACAATTTTAGATTGGTATAAACTTACAGTTTTTTATTTTCAGTAGGATAAAATATATTTTGTTAACTATTTATTTATTTAGATGCTTAAATTATCCCAGATCTGGCCTTCTGGAAGCTGTTTCAACCTGTCTCAGGCCTCCCTTTAGAATATTTTCATCATTCTTTGAATAATTCCTTACTTTCTCTAACAATAAGATGCTCCAGAATCTACTCATAGTTTCTCTGCCTCTGTCCTTGGAGTCATCCATTTCTCTAAGGAGTCTTTTTTTTTTTTAAATAGAGAATGATATTTAGAAATCAAGATCTTGGTTCAAAATATGTTCATTGCTATAGGTGAGTCATGGGTTTTATACCTTCTCAATCATCATATCTAGGGAACATATGTATATTTAAAGCAAACACACAAATGTATGAATGGATGGATAGACAGAACACTAATACTAGTGAGAAACCTGGTTCTCATTTTCTCAATACATTTACTCATTTGCTTAAGCTTATAATACACAAAGCCACCAATAGACCTAGCCTATCAACAAACTTGTGTTGAAAACTGCTATTGGCCAAGAAGGATCTTGTTAGACCTTCTGCAATATATTAGATGCTTATTATATATTCTTGATTACATATTGTGCCAGTTCCCAAATCCAGTTTGCAAGAAGATTCTCTCTGAGGTAAATAACTCTGTTTCTTGAGGAGGGTCCCTAGAGGTTCATAATGGCTACAGTTAAGACCATCATACTTGTTTTGGAATTCCACTGCTAGAAATATTGCATCTTGTGGGTCACATGGCAAGGAAAATCATCTGTACCATGTTCACATTAAATGGATGTTGGCTTCAATGGGTAATCCTCAAGAAACTGCCAAAGGGAAACAGCAATCAATGGATAAAGGCACTTGATTCCGTTTAGCAATAGACTGAAGCACAATCTCTGCTTAGTTTCCCAATTATATCTCCTGCTACTTTCTCCCTCACATCATATAAATGCTCCAGAAACCCAAATATTTGTCATTCCTTACACATAATAGGTAACTGTTTTTTGCCTTCATATGCTCATTCTCTTTTATGTACTAATAATGTCAGTCACCCCCATCCCTCCCAACCCTCTTCTTTCACACACTTCAATAAGTGCTGCTTTTCACCCGACATTCAGTCATTTCACAGGTATTAAGTACTACCTGTGGGCCAGGCACCATGCTAGGTGTTGGAGATAACAGAGGTGAGCATGACAAAGTCACTCTTCCCTAAAGGGACTCACCAGGCAGGGCCTGGTGGGGACACAAGGGAGCATCACCTATCCCAGCTTTGCAGGGCCATTGAAGGATTCCTGGTGGAGGCTACATAAGCTTAGAGATGGAAAATCTAGATTAGGAATTAGCTATGCCAAAGGAAAGAAATTTGAGGTCCAAGGCTAGAGAGGACTCCCAGCTTCAAGACAGAGCTTAGCTCTCATATCTTTCAAAAGACTTTCCTGACCTTCCCCCAAGCTATCAGTTGTCCTCTAACTTTTCATCAGGTCTTGTGCATATCCCATCATGGCACTTACCACCCTCTGCTGTAAACATTTGTGGTATTTTCTTCCTCAAGAAACTAGGAGCTCCTTGAAAGTAAGACCTGAGCTGAGTATTCAGCTTATACTTCCAGCACCTACTGCTGAGCCTGGTAACCCAGGATGTTTAACAACTATTTGAGGGAATAAATAATTAATACATAAATAAATAAAGCAACCAAAAAGCAAGCCAACCAACACCTGTGGGGATCTTCTAGAGCAATGAAACAGCTATACAGACAATCAAACTGCTCCGGGCTGTAATCCCCCTGTTCAAAATCTATAAGCCAGGGCACCTGATCATGTCCAAGGCCTCAGAGGGTTTCTGTGGTGGGAAGCTCAGGCTGCTTAGACTATTCTCCCAAGGTCATCTTCTGTGACTTTTAGAACTAGACAGACCATTCCTCTTGCCAGTTTGAGGGAAGAGTTCCTAAGAGATAGAAAGAAATCAGAATATTTTACCCCAAAGAAATACTTAGACCTATGGCAGCCATCTCAAAATATGTCAAACAGAGGTCTAACCTCTTTACAATAAAGGAGTGCAAGGTGAGAACTGTAGTAGGGGACTAAACTCTGCAAAGACACAGGAACAGTTGAAAATAATAATAAAACCAGCCATTGTCTCCTAGTTTGCTTTCTTATAATTGCTACTCAGGAGCCATAGAGCTGATGGTCATAAAGATTCTTAACTTTCTCTATAGATAACATCCTCCTTGTGAAACCTAAGGCTAGTTTGTGAGCTATCTTCCAGCCCCTGCATTGCAGTAGATCGTCTGACCCACCCAGACCAGTGGCTTATACCAAGGAACTGACTTAACTGGTATTGCGACCCCTACCCAGGAACTGATTCAGTATAAGAAGACAATTTCTACACCCCTAGGGCTCTTCCTTCACCCCAAACTCAGCCAAACTATCTTTAAAAACTGTTTTACCTAATTCTCAGGGAGATGGATTTGAGAAATTCCTCCTATCTCCTCCCTTGCTGCCCTGCAATATTAAACTCTTTCTCCGCTGCAACTCCAGCTGTCTCAGAATATTAGCTCTTCTCTGTGCATCGAGCAATACAACCTGGTTGGGCTGTAACAGTTAGGAACTTGAGTCTTCATTCTGAAGGCTCCCATATATACACATTAAAATAAATTTGTATGCCTTTTCTCCTATTAATCTACCTCATGTCAGTGATTTTTTCAGCAAACCTTTTGGGGGCCAAGAGCCCCCAAAATCTTATAAGATTTAGACTCTCAGAATTGTGTCTCTTCAACATAAAAAATCAGTTCCTTCTTCTCCATGGTCACGTAATTTTAATTCCATTTTAGGAGATGTAATGAACACCTATTACTATACATCATGAACTCTCCAATATAAATCAAATGACAATCCACCTTTGACTCTGCTGCCTTTTCCTCATAGTCATGATGGGAATCATTTTACCTATACACAGTAGTGTCCAAGACTGTCCAATCCTCATGCCACTGTTATCAGTGTAGAAAAGAAAATCAAAATCTCAGGGCCACCATCCCCAACTTTATATGCAAAAGAGAAGGTGAAGGCCTCCCCTCTAGCACCTGTGAAGAACTGGTCCCATATATCATTCATCAAGGAAATTCCAGGCTGATCTCCCATAAGAAAGGACATGCAAATTGTAACTATGTGTAGTACCTAAAACTAAAGCCTGTTTGATTACACACTAATAATAAGTTACAAGTTTATCTTTACAGGTAACAAAACTGGAGACACACAGAATCAGACATTCTTCCACCTACCCAGGGACATCTACATAATTAATGCTTCCTTCACTTCCTTTTCCCCTTCTGACATTCCCTTATTTTAAGTAAAATGTAGATTTCCTGGGCCTGGCAAGAATGCAATCACTTTGCTACACCAGCACCCCACTCCCACCCCCACTCAAAATGCTGAAGGTTCCAACTTCCTCTTCAGAAAAACAGCCACGGCTTTCTCTGCAGTTAGTGTTTACCCGGGCATATCCTCAGCTTTGGTTTAATGAACCTCCACTGATTGAGATTTTTGCCTCTGTCACTCATTTGGGTCAACATTGATGTTGGGCAAATAATTAAAATAAAATCTGCCAAGCTAAAGAACCAAAAAAAAAAAACATTGTTTTTAGTGATAAGCATTAAACCAAGTCTGAGTCATAGATAATCTACTAAAGAGATTACAGATATAATCTATTCCATGCAGGTTAATTGTCTTTTTTCAAAGGAAAAATAAAACTTTAATTTTATGACAAGTAGGCAGTTACAACTTGGAGCCCAGCACCTAAGGTAAACTCCCTCAGAGACCCAGAAACAGGACACCAACGTCCTTGATGCTCACATTTCAAAGAAAGGGCTCCAAGGCCCCCAAGAAAGACATTCCTGGGAGACAAAACTGTCAGGAGGCTTATTTAGTTTTTTAAAAGATTTACATGTATCTCAAACAGAAAACTATTTACAATTCTAAATTCTCCAAAGGAATGCTAAAGGAAACGGAAAGGAAAAATTTCTCTTTCATTTTTGGTACCAGAGAAAATCTAAAATTCAACTTTTTATTTTACTTTTTTTATTTTTTAGATTTGTAAACCCTTAAGCTGTCACCCAGTTCTCAATTTATTCTGTCCCTGTGTCTTGTCTGTCTCTCATACAACCTGTGACTATGGTCATCTCTTTCAATCCGTGGTTGTTTATCTGTCATTCTGTGGGTTTGTCCCTTAGGAAACCTGTGATTTTTAATGCCACCCCCACCCCCATCCACACAGTCTGGGACTATGTGATTGTTTAGCTCAGGCGTCCTCAAACTATGGCCAGCGGGCCACATGTGGGTGTTTTTGCTCATTTGTTTTTTTGCTTCAGAATAAAATATGTGCAGTGTGCATAGGAATTTGTTCATAGTTTTTTTTAAATTATAGTCCAGCCCTCCAACTGTCTGAGGGACAATGAACTGGCCCCCTGTTTAAAGTTTGAGAACCCCTGGTTTAGCTCTTAGATAACCCAATACTCTGTTGCCAAACACCCCAGGGTCCTATGCATCTGTCTTACTGCCTATTACTGGGTGTGCCTTAGAACAAGGCTTCTTAAAATTTAAATTGCACTCAGTCATCTAGGTAGCTAATTAAAATGTAAGCTCTATCTCAGTAACTGGTCCGGAATGAGGCCCAAATTTCTACATTTCTAAAAAGTCCCCAGGTGATGCTATTGCTGCTGCTCAGCAACCATCCTTTGAGTAGGAAGGCCTGGGGGAATGACTGCAATTCTTCCTACAGTCTGGGAACATCATTGTTTATCTGCCTCTCACATAGCTTATTTTCCTAGTCCAATATATGGCTATTAATTTATTTAATTAGTCAGTAATAAATACTTATTAAATACATACTCTACGATAGGTATTCTTTATGCAATCTCTCTGTCTTCCTCTCTCTTTATCCTGCTGTGGCCAGCACTGCTATCCCTTCAAACATGGAACTGAAAGTTGGAACAGCTTCCTCTAAAAATCACTGCAACAATTTCCTGCTCATCTATAGCTTGTCCCTAAGATTACGCATCTGTTTTCTGTTTGAATTTTCCAGGACAGTTCATACTGTAAATGTTTTCTCCCTTTGTCTTTCCATGAAAATGAATCACAAGTTGGAATACATCCTTTGTCAGAGTACACGTCCTGGCTTTTTTATTTGTAAAATATGGGGACAGAGTGTAGAGCCTTTGGCTACAATTCTGTCCCCTACAGCCCACAGCTGTCATCACTGGCTCCTTGGCTCCATGATTAAGGCTCCTCTGCTTTGTGGCCTGTGGCTCTCATCCTGTGTGCCAGAAGCAGAGATGGATGAGGGGTTCTGAGGGCTCTTCAGCACTGGCCTTCTCTGATTCTCTGACTCCTTGTGACAGGCTGTGGGTTTGGAGTTTGAGCTGGGGGGTGGAGTGTCCTCCGAGCACAGTTGAGCTGTGTCTGCCTGCTGATTGAGTGCCCCCAAGTGGAGACAGCCTCATTGACCAGCAGGCCCCTGCAGTAATAAATGACAGTGATTGGTGCTGAGCCCCCTGGCTTCTTCCCTCTTTACAATTGCCACATGAGCTAATCTTGAAAATTACTTTAAAAATGTTTTCTTTTGATCTTCCAAATCACTGTAAATGCTCTCCAATTGGCATCAATTAACATCAAAGTGATTACTTTCCAAGCTTTTGAGAAGATGTCAGGCATTCCCTTTGTAAGGCTTCACTTATTTGGAGTTACTGTTCCAAATGGGTGAAACTGTGTAAGTCTGCCTGCATATTTGGTGTTGGTCTAGGAAGTACAGTCCAGCTATGCAATGGCAGCTTGCTCACCAGCCCAAAACAGCACCAGGGACCCTAAGGTTCAGTTTCTGCCATCCTTCCTCACAAAAGCTGTCCATTTCTCCCCACTGTGCACAGTAAACATTCACACTGGACTCTGTCTCCAGCATCCCTTTCTAGCCTTTCTAGCTCATCTCTTGCCATGGTCCAGCTCTGTTAGGGTCCAGCTGCTATGGTCCAGCTCTGTTAGCCCGATGGATATTTTGCTTATGATACCTTGAATAATCTCCTCCTTTTTCTTTCATTAAAACTCTAACAGGAGGCAGAGCAAGACGGCGGATGAGAAACACCACCAGACAGAGTGTCTCTGCAAAAAAGACAGTTTCTAGAAGAAATTAAAAGAAAGAAGCAAGCAGACAAGCATACATCGGATGAGAGTCAGAAGGAGGGGTACCAGAGACTATGAGAGATTCCAAGGGAGGAGGTTACAGAGGAGAACTGGAAGAAGAGACCTCCCAAGAAGCTTGGACACCAGTGGCAAGGGTAGGTAGAGTGGTTAAATTTCCCCTCCCTTGCATCTCAGACTGCTGGTGGGCCCCCCAGCAGTTGGAGAGACCTACAGACACCAGCCCAGAGATGGCTACTGCCAGTGAGCAGTAAGCCTGTAGCGGACCAGGCTCCCAACTCCCTCGGGGCACCTCCATGTGCACAGACCTGAGCCATGAGGCAGGTGCCATATTGCTGCATTCTCCCCTCCCCCTTCCCTATCTGTGGCTGCTGAGAGAGACAATATAGCCACCAGCCAGATGCATCTCTAGGGAACAGGACCTTCCCTATTGGGGCCCTTCAGCTGACTGAGGGGTACTCAGACTGTGAGCTTCCTACCCACCAGCCCTGCCAGGTGTTGCTGGCCAGATGATTTCAGGAGAATGGGTCAGAACCTGAGGCTGAGAGACACTGACCCAGCTTGGGCTTCCCATGGGTAAATTAGGACTGGCACTCCTCTTCCTGATGAGGTCAGGGATTGAATTCCAGGGCCCAGAGGTCAGACCTGCAGACCAGATCCCATGCACCCAGGTCTTGCATTGCCCAGCTCACAGAAGGGATATCTGTGAACAGCCTACTAAGGTGTGTGTACCTTCAGGGGCAGATCAGCATCCTAGAAGGCAATCTTCCTCCCATAGGGGGGCCGTGTGCCCAGCCCAGGCAGCGACCCTGTGCAGGGAACCTCTCAGCCAGCATCACAGCCAGGGGAGGCCCTGTGGCCTGAGGTCTGGCCTACTGGCAGAGGCCCAGGAGAAGCCCCGGAGTTGGGGAGGGTGGAAAGGAGCAATACCTGCTCCAGACTGCAAGTCTCAGACAGCCCCACCCCCACACACAGACTTTCTGACTGAATAGGGCCATTCTAGCTCCTCTCTGACAGCTTTTCCCAGAAGCAGAACAGAACTTTGACCCTTGCTAACAGAATTTGTGGTGCCTGAGGGCAGGCTTACCCAACCCAGCTCTGCCCAGACTCACTCCCAGACCAGCCCTCACTGAGAGGGAGAAAAGGATACACGTGGAAGTCCCAGGGCCCCACCCACCACCTGAGGCACTACAGTGCCTCTCCAGAGGAACAAGAGCTGGTTACAGGACCCAAAAACCACAGTGTAGCCTGCTCCTTTGAGCAAGTGCCACCTACTGATAGGGAGGACATTCTGCACACCCTTTTGACGGCATCTACTGACTCATCATACAGGGTGTAGTGGAATCTCATCGAAAAACGCCACCTACTGGCTCAGAGACTAAACAGGGCATGTCATTATCCAAATGAAAACCTAAAGGTAAGAAGCAACAACTGATCCAGGGGGAAGAAATCAGTGAAGGAACTCTGGAAATATGAAAACTCAAACAGAAAGCACACCCCCAAAGAGGAACACCAGCCCCTTAAAAATGGACATCAACCAAAATCAGACCACTAAAATGACAGAAGAATTTCAAGCATGGATCATAAGAAAATCCAATGAGTTTCAAGAAAAACTGGATAACCAACACAAAGAAAACACAAAAAGATTCCAGAACCTGGAACAAAAGTTCACTAAAGAAATTGAAATAATGAAGAAAAATCAAACCAAACTCCTAGAGATGAAGAATCAATTCAGGGAACTACAAAACACAGTGGAAAGCCTCAAGAACAGGGTAGATCAAACAGAAGAAAGAATCTCAGATTGAAGATAACACCTTCCAATTAAATAAATCAGTCACAGAGATAAAGCAGAGAAACAAGAGAAAAGAGCAAAGCCTACAAGAAATGTGGGATTATGTGAAGAAACCTAATGTTAGGGTTATAGGGTTACCTGAAGGGGAAGAAGAAAACATTCAAGGGTTGGATAAGCTATTTGAAGATATAATAGAGGAAAATTTCCCAGGCCTTGATAAAAATCTTGATATATAAGTTCAAGAAGCCCAAAGGACCCCTGGAAGATTTGATGCAAATAGGAAAACATCACAACATGCAGTCATCAGACTGACCAGAATATCAACTAAAGAGGCCCTTCTATGAGCTGTAAGACAAAAGAAGCAAGTAACATACAAAGGAAAGCTAATCCAAATAATGCCAGACTTCTCTACTGAAACTTTATAAGCAAGGAGAGACTGGGGCCCCATCCTCACTCTTCTGAAACAGAATAATGCCCAGCCTAGAATCTTATTCCCTGCAAAACTAAGTTTTGTATACAAAGGAGAAACCAAGACATTCTCAGATAAGCAAAGACTGAGGAAATTCACCAAGACAAGACCAGCCTTTCAATAAGTACTCAAAACAGTGTTACCCACGGATGAGCACAATAAACACTCATGAATGTAAATCTACTCAAAAGCTGAAGATCAAAGACCAGATACCACAATGGTATAAGAGAGAAAACAAAGCAACAAAGTTCAACCCAACATAATGAACAGAAATCTGCCCCACCTATTAGTTATCTCAATAAATGTGAGTGGCTTGAACTCCCCACTCAAGAGACATAGGCTGGCCAAATGGATAAAAAAATACAAGCCAAGTATCTGCTGCCTTCAGGAAACACATCTAACCTGCAAGGATGCAGTTACATTAAATGTAAAGGCATGGAGAACAATATTTCAAGCAAATGGAAGCCAAAAAGAAAGCTCACATGGCGGTGCTGATTACAGATAATTTAGTTTTTAAATCAACAAAAGTAATAAAAGACAGAGAATATCACTATATAATGGTGAAGGGTGCAGTTCAACAAGAAGACATAACAATTCTAAATATATATGCACCCAACCTTGGTGCACCCAGATTCATAAATCAAACTCTACTGGGTCTAAACAAATGGATAAACAACAACACCATGATAGTTGGAGACTTTAACACCCCACTGACAGCACAGAAAAGATCCTCCAAACAGAAAATCAACGAAGAAATAATGAACTTAAACAGAACTCTAGAACAAATAGGCCTGACTGACATTTATAGGACATTCTACCCCAAAACCACTGAATATACATTCTTCTCATCAGCTCATGGGTCATTCTCTAAGATTGACTATATCCTAGAACACAAAGCATGTCTCAAACAATTTTAAAAAACAGAAATTATACCATGTGTCTTTTCAGATCACAATGGAATAAAAGTAGAAATCAACCCTAACAGGAACTCTCATTTCTACACAAAGTCATGGAAACTAAACAACCTTCTGCTGAATGATCACTTCATAAATGAGGACATCAAGATGGGAATCAAAAGATTCTTTGAACTAAATGACAAAGGAGACACAAATTATCAAAACCTGTGGGACACAGCTAAAGCAGTCTTGAGAGGAAAGTTTATTCATAAATGCCTATATCCAAAAGTTGAAAAGATCACAAATAGACAACCTAATGAATCATCTCAAAGAGCTGGAAAAAGAAGAACAGAACAACCCCAAACCCAGCAGAAGAAGTGAAAGAATTAAGATCAAATCAGAAATAAATGAAGTTACAACAGGGAAACCATACAGAAGATTAATAAAACAAAAGTTGGTTCTTTGAAAAAATAAACAAAATTGACACACCTGTGGCTAGACTAATGGAAAGCAGAAAAGAAAAATCTCTAATAAGCTCCATCAGGAAAAAAGGAGAAATTACAACAGACTCCCCGGAGATACAAGATATAATTTATGAATACTACAAAACCCTCTATGCACACAAACTGGAAAATGTGGAGGAAATGGACAATTTCTTAGAAACACACAGCCTCCCTAGGCTCAACCAGGAAGAAATAGAATCCCTGAACAAACCAATATCAAGTACTGAAATTGAAACAGCAATAAAAAATCTTCCTAAAAAGAAAATTCCTGGACCAGATGGTTTCACACCTGAATTTTAGCACACCTATAAAGAAGAACTGGTGCCTATCTTGCAGAAATTATTCCACAACGTTGAGACGGATGGAATCCTCCCCAAAACATTTTATGAAGTGAACATAACCCTGATACCAAAACCAAGAAAGGATGCAACAAAAAAAGAAAACTACAGACCAATATCCCTTATGAATATAGATGAAAAAATTCTCAACAATATCCTAGCCAATCTAATCCAGGTGCTTGTCAAGAAAATAATCCATCACAATGAAGTGGGCTTCATCCCAGGGATGCAGGGATGGTTCAACATACGCAAATCTATAAATGTAACTCACCATATAAACAGAAGGAAAAACGAAGACCATATGATCCTCTCAATAGACACAGAAAAAGTATTTGACCAAATTCAACACCCTTTTAAGATGAGAACACTCAACAAAATAGGTATAGATGGGGCTTACCTAAAAATAATACAAGCCATATACGACAAACCCACAGCCAATATCATACTGAATGGGGAAAAATTGAAAGCATTCCCACTTTGAACTGGAACAAGACAAGGTTGTCCACTATCTCCACTTCTATTCAACATAGTGCTGGAAGTCTGTGCTACAGGAATGAGACAAGAGAGTGGAATTAAGGGCATCCAAATGGGAGCAGAAGAGATCAGACTCTCACTCTTTGATGATGACATGATATTATACTGAGAAAACCCAAGGATTCAACCAAAAGACTCCTTGAATTGATAAATGAATTTGGTAAAGTCTCAGGATAAAAAATCAATACACAGAAATCAGAGACATTCATATATGCCAACAATAGTAAAAGTGAGAACCAAATCAAAGACTCAATTCCCTTCAAAATAGCAACAAATAAAATAAAGTACCTAGGAATATATTTAACTAAGGAGGTAAAATACCTCTATAGGGAAAATTATGAAACACTGATGAAGGCAATAGCAGAGGATGTAAACAGGTGGAAGAATATACCATGCTCATGGGAATCAACATTGTTAAAATGTCTATGCTACCCAAAGTGACCTACAGAGTCAATGCAATCCCTATCAAAATATCATCATCATTTTTCATAGATATAGAAAAAATAATTTTACGCTTCGTATGGAACTAGAGAAGACCTCGCAAAACCAATCCTAGGTAATAAAAACAAAATAAGAGGTATCAATTTACCAGACTTCAAACTATACTACGAAGCTATAATAATTAAAACAGCTTGGGATTGACACAAGAACAGGGATGATGACCAGTGGAACAGAACTGAGAACCCAGATATAAAACTATCCTCATATAGCCAACTAATCTTTGACAAAGCAGACAAAAACATATAACTGGGGAAAAGAATCCTTATTCAATAAATGGTGCTGGGAAACCAGATAGCCACATGTAGGAGACTAAAACAGGACCCACGCCTTTCACCTCTCACAAAAATCAACTCACACTGGGTAACAGACCTGAACCTTAGATGTGAAACTATTAGAATTCTAGAGGAAAACATTGGAAATACTCTTCTAGATACTGGTCTAAGCCAGGTGTCCTCAAACTATGGCCTGTGGGCCAAATGCCTGTTTGCCTGTTTGTTTTTTTACTTCAAAATAGGATATATGCAGTGTGCATAGGAATTTGTTCATATTTTTTTAAACCATAATCCAGCCCTCCAACGGTCTGAGGGACAGTGAACTGGCCCCCTGTTTAAAAAGTTTGAGGACCCCTGTCTAGGCAAAGAATTTATGAAGAAACCCCAAAGGCAATCACAGCAGCAACAAAAATAAACAAATGGGACCTGATCAAATTAAAAAGCTTCTGCACAGACAAAGAAACTGTTAAGAGAGCAAACAGACAACCCACAGAATGGGAGAAAATTTTTGCAAACTACACATCTGATAAAGGGCTGATAACTAGAATTTATTTAGAACTCAGGAAAATCAGCAAGGAAAAATCAAACAACCCTATCAAAAAGTAGGCATAGGACATGAACAGAAATTTTTCAAAAGAAGACAGAATGGCCAACAGACATATGAAAAAATGTTCAACATCTCTAATCATCAGGGAAATGCAAATCAAAACTGCAATGAGATATCACTTATCTCCTGTGAGAATGGCCTTTATTAACAAGTCCCCAAACAATAAATGAATGTGGAGAGATAGGAAAACTCCTACACTGCTGGTGGGACTGCAAACTAGTTCAACCTCTATGGAAAGCAATATGGAGATACCTTAAAGCGATACAAGTAGATCTACCATTTGATCCAGCAATTCCACTACTGGACATCTACCCAAAAGATCAAAAGTCATTTTATGAAAAGGAAACCAGCACTTGAATGTTTATAGCAGCACAATTCACAATTGCAAAGTTGTGGAAACAACCCAAGCGCCCATCAATTCATAAGTGGATTAATAAAATGTGGTATATGTATACCATGGCATACTACTCAGCTTTAAGAAACAACGGTGATATAGCACATTTTGTATTTTTCTGGATAGAGCTGGAACCCATTCTACTAAGTGAAGTATCTCAAGAATGGTAAAACAAGCACCACATGTACTCACCAGCAAATTGGTATTAAGGGATCCTAACTGGACATATGGGAATAACATTTGTCAGGTGTCTGGCAGGTGGGAAGGGGGAGGAGGGGGTGGGTACATACAAACACAATGAATGAGATGTGCAACGTTTGGGGGATGGTCACGCTTGAAGCTCTGACTCGAGAGGGGAGAGGGAGTATGGGCAATATACAAATCCATCCACTCTTTTATGATTCACTGTTATTTTAATCTTAACATTTGTAACCCCATAATATGCTGAAATAAAAAGAAAATTAAAATATACTAAAACCATATCTAGCAGTTCTTCAGGGCTGTTAGGGAGGTCTTCCGGATGGACTTGATCACTGATTTTAGTGCTCCCAGTACTTTTGTTTACAACATTAGTATTACACAGGTCACACTTGTACTGTAGTTAGCTCTATAGTAACTCTTTCTCTTTTACTATAAGTTTGTTTTGTTTTGTTTCCTGGACAGTCTTTAGATGGTATTAATCTTTGTATTCCCAGTGTCTAACACCATACCTAGTGCAAAGCAAGGGCTCACTAACTGATAGTCAAACACACAAATGTGTAATTATTCATGTATTGGAGTAGGGGTAATTCTGACAGCAAGGTGCCTAGGGGAGAGTGAAATGGTTAGAGACAACATTGGTGGTGTGATATTAAATCAATTATAATAAACCAGGGAAATACTGCTGACCATCCCAGACCCTTACTGTCTCCCAGCTTATGAGAATCAAGATAATTTGGGTTCCTATGCCAACCTAAGGTCTAGAAAAGTAGTTGCATGATGTCTTATCTGTCTGTGCCTATCTGAATCCCAGGCAGAAGGGGCCTGGCCTTTCTGAGCCCTGCCCATCCACAGGCAGGCTGCAATGGGTTCTTATCCAAAGTTCTTGGGATGAAAGCCTGTGAACACCAAAACCCTGCACTATGATTAATTCTTGATCCGTCAGAAACTATTTCTTCTCAAATAAGTAATCGTGAATTTCCCTGAATTCACTTATGCTTCAAAATTTCAAGGGATTCTAAACAGAAACACTGTGCCTGTAGCCTGAATTAATCTCTTTCTGAAGTTGACTTTTATGAGCTTTTATTTGACTAAATTATGCACATCATAAAGCCTATTTTGCAATAAATTATTCACCAGTGCTTAAACCTGCTCAAGCTAAATAGCTACTCCATGTAAAAGAAGAATTGCTGTTTTGAACCTCTTCATTACAGTCTAAGCCAGAAATTTTCATCATTTTTCTGTAAACCTGCAATCAACTGGGAGCCTATTCACTTTAGAGTTCTTGGCAACAGTTCGTCCTCCTATCTGATTAAAGCCCAAGCGCACATTTCTAAGTAGGGTCACGGACCTGGAACAAAGCGCATTTCTTCTTCACAAGAACCCTATGAAATAGGTATTATATTAACCCCATTTGATGGATGTACAAACTGACGCTGGTAGTATATTAGCAGAACTTGTATTTAAACCTAGGTATCTAGGACACAAATCACGTGCACTGCTTGCAGAGAAAGTGTTCACAAGGCTTCACTGAAGATTCTTACAATGTTGCTGGGTCTGTGGCAGTGAGGACAAATTTGGATCAATGATAACATTTTCAAAGTTTCTTGTAAAACCAGCTTTATCTCTAAAATACTTTGCATGATCCCTTTTCTACTTATGCTAATAGCTCCTTCCCCTTTAATTCAGTCACACGTGATGCCCCAATGTCATTTTCTGGCTCCCCCCCCCTCCTTTTATGCAATTTGTCATCTAACACTTACTGGGCAGCTTTCGGACAGTCTCTCACATGGACCCTTTGTCCCTCACACCTGCAGTTCCACAGTGGCCTCCTCAAGCCATTTTCTTAATAAAATACCACGAATGGCTTTTTACTGTCTTTGGGACACAGTCTGAGGATGTTCGAGGTATGTGAGGATGTGGTGCCACACTGCCAGGGCCCCTCCTCCGTACTCCCTCTTCCTCCCGCAGCCACTGCCCCGCACTCAGGACAGCCACTCCTGCAGGAAGTTCGGGGGCACAAATGTTGTGCTCAGACTTTCCCTGCACTTCTGATTAAATTTTCAAACAACCCTGTGAAGTAGACACAATTACCATCATCACTTTAAAGATGAGGAAGCTGAGGCCTGGAGTTAATTATCATTAATAAAATGTGTCAGTTCTTTCGGAGGGCCATTCAGACTACAACGCTAGGCTGGCTAGAGGGAAGCCATTTTGCTCCTTTCCCTTCCAGTGCGCTTTCAGCTTGTTCTGTCTTAAAAGTTTAGAATCAACCTGCTGCTCGCTTACACAGCTGCTGGGCACAAGATTAGAAAATGACCTCGAGGAAAAACAGATCAAGAGTCTGGAATGGGCCAACCACAGACTGCTGATGACAAGATCCACCAGATGAACCTACTGTTTGTTGATAACCAACGAGCAAGCCATGATGACCTGCACAAAGCTTGCTTTCTGCCACCAACACCCTTTACCCCTTCCTTTTATAAGGTGCTCAGTAAGCAGAGAAGGAAGAGTTGGACTTTTGAGACAATAGTCCGCCATCTGCTTAGGCTGCTGGCAATTGAATAAACAACCTTTCCTTCACCAACACTCACCTGTTGTTGCCTCTTGCCTCTTGTGTCTGGCTCTCAGGTGGTGGGCAGCCAAACCTGCATCTGGCAACAAAGGTAGATCTAGGCTTGGAACACAGGTTTCCCTCCAACTTGCTCTTCCCTGCACCACACCTTCTCTCAAAGCATGGGATTTTCTCCCCAACTTCTCACCATAACCCACACATCACTGCCTCTGTGACTCTGCCCTCGTCCAAATTCAAATCTGGAATCCCTTCCTTCTCTCAACCTGTACAAATCCATCCACTCTGTTATGATTCATTGTTATTTTCACTTAATAAACACATGGTTTTCTTAACTTAAAATGTTTTATTGGGAAATATTTCAACAAATGCACAAATATTTTTTTACCTTTTTAAAAAATAAAATATCTCTTTACCCAACCAAAGTTTGTATTATGCATGGTTAATAGCTTTGTCAAAATGTAACAGGCTGATGTCCTTATAAGAGGAGGAAAATAGAGACAGTGAAAGGACATTGTACAGACAGTCCCCAACTTATAGCGGTTCAATTTAGGATTTTTCAACTTGACAATGGTGCAAAAGCAATATGCATTCAGTAGAAACTGTACTTCAAGTACCCATACACCCATTCTATTTTTCACTTTCAGCACAGTATTCAATAAATTACATGAAATATTCAACAGTTTATTATAAAAGATTTGTGTTAGGTGATTTTGCACAACTGTTGGCTAATGTACACGTTCTGAGCATGTACAATGTTCAGTACGTTAAGCAAATTGAGCATCATTTTGATTTATGACATTTTCAACTTGTGATGGGTTTATCAGCATATAACCCCATTGTAAGTCCAGGATCAGCTGTGTATGAAGATGGAGACAGAGACTGGAATTATTCTCCCAGAGCTGAGGAATACCAAGATCCACCAGAGCTAGAGAAGGTAAGGAAGGATTCTTCCTGCAGACTTTGGAGTGAGCACGGCCCTGCAGGCACTTTGATTTCAGACTTCTAGTCTCTAGAACCATGGAAGAATAAATTTGCTGTTTGAAGCCACTAAGTTTGTGGTAATTTGTTATAACAGCCATAGGACACTGATACAAATGGATTCACTAATTGTCTCACTAAATCAAGGTACAAAGTTTCCTAGGAATTCTCCTGTAGACTCCTCAGAGCACATCGGATCCCCATGTCTTAGAGCTTCTCTCATTCTCTTTCATTTCTTGCCAGCTACTGACTATTGTTCCTTGATTACATCTATAAGTCCTTTTAGTGTGCCAGAGTATAATTTATCAATATGCCTCAAGGAAGGACACTATCATCCTCCCCCTTACTTGGACCATACATCTGGGTGTCATCCTTATCACTTCTTTATCCCTCACTCCACACATTTAATCAAAACCAAGCCCTGCATTACTTTCCTATCTCTTAAATCCATCCACTTTTCTGTAGTTCAATGTCACTTCCCTAGTCCAGGCCACCATCATTTCTGCAACAGAGTTCTGCATGGTATTCCAGTTTCATTATTGACCTATCTATCCATCCATCCAACAAACATCATTTACTGTCTACCATGGGACAAGCACTTTGTAAGGCACTCTGGACGCTAAAGTGAATTAAAAAAAGAGATCCCTGACCTGATAGAGTTTATTACATAGTGAGGGAAATAGACATTAATCAAATAATCTCCCAGACTAACATAAAATTGTCTCAGTAGCATTAACTTTGAAGGAGAGGTTCTATAATGCTGTGAGTGAGGCTTATTGAAGAGTTTTTTTCTTTCCTCTCCCTAGACTAGAAGTCAAAGAAAATATCTTAAAAAGAATGTTAAATTTTTGGTTGAATTGATGTAAGTTATTTACATTTATGATGCAGCCTCAATGTATTTTTCAGATTTACTTTATATTCTATAATAAGCATGTTTAAATAATTATTTTTTAAAAAACATACACACAATAAATGAGATATTTATAATAACCTTGATGCACTACTCTACCTCATCTGGGATGTGTTGAGATGACCACAGCCCTCTGGCTTACCTGTTGTTCCAGGCATGACACTACATTTTAGTTGCCTGTTTTTATGTCTGTCTGCAGAGATTGAAAGCCTCTGGAAGACAGGGGTATGTCCTGTTAACCTCCCGTACTCTAAACACCATCAACATTCAACTAACCCTTTGGTCGACCCTAAATAAATGTTTTTAAGTTGGATGGATAGGCTAAAAATAACAGTGAGACTGTGGGACTTCTTTTTAAATAGCTTGTTATTGCATGCCAATGTCCAGAGGATGATGGGGGAGAAAAAGCAGGAAGAATTTGGATCTCCACCAAAGGTGTGCTTTCAAATAGAGAGTATTTTTAAATCTTCAGCATTGTTTAATTTCATTCATGGATGAACATGAGAACGAAGAAGTTCAGCCCTCACTTACTCCTACTGCAAAATATACCTGATTATCCATTTGTCCAAATGGTTCCTTAGTGTGAAAGTCTCTCTGTGACTTCCAAATGGTGCCAATTATTTTCTGAACAATGACGAGTCAATGACCCATATTAAATGTCTTTTCTTGTCATACACTAATTAGAATTCTTCCTCATAGGTAAAGTTCCCTAATACAACATTAAAATATTACTCTATAATTCAAGGTTATGTTTGCACTGAATAAATTAGCTTAATTCAAGTGTCACATTGATTAAAGATATTGAGCATATGTGCATATGCTCCTAGTGCTTGGAGTGCTTATGGAATCACTGAGTGATTTTTGGATATTGGCATTAAAAAACCTTTTCAGACGAAAAAAGATATCGATTGCCTTTCCTAGAATTAAACTTCTTATCAATAGAAATCCAAAGAATGTCTTTTTTAATAACCATCAATTATTTTTTTCAAACGTGAGGAATGGTGTGCTTCTTATTGAAAATATGGTAAATAAGAAGAAATTTCAGATATTCTAGAGACTGGGGAGTTTTTTAGCATTTAAAAAAATTTAAAAACTTTACAGGCCTATAAATTTGTTGCATAGACATCAATTTTCATCTGAAATGCAATTAATGACCTTCCTTAGACATCATTTTGATAATTCTCTCTTATTTTTTAGTAGTTTGTACTTAACATGGAATGTTTAACTCCTTTAGATGAGGAAATATGTGCAAGTCTCACACACAAATAATTTTTATCTTTGCTCAAGAATATTAATGTAATTTGTAATTTTAGGGACATTCAATCTCTGGAGAAAGCAAAGTCGGAAAAATAAATGAGGGTACATCTGATTTTATCCTTTACTGAGGTCATAAAATGTTGCCTCTGACCTCATTACTAGGTCTACCCCTTCCTTCAGGTCCCTTTGAAACACAGATCTGCAGAAGGTAACAATTCTTTTACTCTCAGCAATAAAAGCAGAACAGCCTTCCCTCTGAGCACATGAGTTCTGCCACTTATGGTCAGCTGACCTTGTGATGGGCAGAGGTGTGCCATCTCCATCCCACAGGTAGTATCTTACAGAAGCACCACTTTGAGAAGTGCCCTGACTTATCTTTGATGTTTGTTGTAGAGAAAGTATGAGTGCTAAATATTTACATCACTGCCTAGGCCTGTAAATGAATATTTACCATTTGTGAGTGCATCCTTTCAGCCTATTGCTCAGGCTTTTAGTTTACTCTCTTCAAGTGGCCAACCAAGTCCCCAGGGAAGGCTCCAAGAAATTACAAGCACCCTCACGCTTTGCCAGCCCCCTACAATGCTGATACCATGTCCTAAAGTCAGAACTGGTTCCAGAAACCCAAAGAAGTATTTCTGACTGTCCTGCTGTTCAGGTGGGTAAGAGTGACAGACTCGTGAGAAGGATCAGGTTCCTCTCATGTAAAATCAGTCTGAGTTGTTTTATGAGACTCCGAATGGACTTGGCTAGATCAAATAGTCTCATGACCAATGTTTTAAATATATAATTTCAGGATTTATTTCCTCTATGCCAAAAGGTACTCTTAGAGTAGAAAAAAGGAGGCTTCACATGAAGTTACATCTGTTCAAGAGTATCTAGGATGGTTTGCTCAGGCAGATTTAAGCCCAGAAACAAAAGAGCCCCCAGGTGGAAGAACACACATAGTTTGGTAAGACTTTCAAATGCTGGGAGGATAAGGGTTGGATTGGGATATTTTAATAAATTGCTAAAGAAATTTAGCCTCTAGATTCTTACTCAATTATCTCCCAAATATGAGTCCTTGCAGCCTCAGTTGAGTTGCCCTAAACCTTAATTGATATGAAAAACAGTCAAGACAAGAGGACTATGTCTTAAAGTAATTTAAAATAGCTTTCAAATACATTTTCACAGGAAAACAGAAAAAATAAATAAATAAAAGGTTGTGCAAGTTTGTTCAAACATTTTGAAATTGACTATAGAAAGATAATTTTATTTCTTGGTTTCTGTTTTACATATATTGAAAAGAAGCAGCAAAAGGCATATCATGCATGGTGTTCAGCAAGGGAATAGAAGATAATACAGGATCTTCCTCTGGTTCCTCCATGGTGACCCTCACACGCTTGGCACACAGTTCCTTTCCTTTGTGGGTTCTGGAGACTACACAGCCCATGACCTTGGATTATCTGATCTTATTTCACAGAATCCCTGGTGGGAGTCTTCAAGGTAGGATCCACCTTGACCCTGGGCTGCACCAACCTACCTACCCATCCTGAATTCTAGATACTTTTCTACATGGCCTGCTCTGCAGAACACTTATAACACAGTAACATTCTTCTTGGATACTGAGCTAGGACTTGAAACAGGGCCCATCCCTAAGAATAAGTGAAAAAAAGAATACTCACTTAATATACCAAATCAGGAAAGCTTCAAAGCAAACATTTCAGCATTGTCACAGACTTGAATTTGCTAAGGAGATTGAATATAAGGGAGAAAATCAAACATCATAATAAGCAAGCAGCACTAAAACAAATTCATGCAAAAAAATTCATGAAACATAAACAAAGAACTACAGCATACACAATGCAAAGTTTTGCTGACTGAATTCTTTTATGACATTCTTGGAGTGGAAATAAAGTAATAAAAAGTTCCGTCAAAATGTTTTTATTTTGAAGTAGCATTGCTAAAATTTGGTCAAAAAATTCTGTATTTTTAACTCAATGTATTGATATCTAAATCGAGGTTTGTAGTGTAACCATTTCCCCAAAGAGGTTCCAGTGCAAATTCACTTTGGATCGGCTCCATATACCTGTGGGAATAGCTAGTATGTATAACCACCGAATTGGACCCTGCGGGTATACAGAGGTGCTCAGAATCTAATTGGACAGAGAATATAAGGACACAGATCCAAAATTAGGAAATATTTATTAAGAACCTATTCTGTATCCTGAACTGTTTTAGTTTCTTGCCCAATGCTCTAATTCAATTATGTAAAACTGTTATTTTTAATGTCACCTTTAAATGGATTTTATTGTATTCATCACAAAAATATCCATATACCTTCAAAAACTCGTTGAGTGTTTCATGACCTGTACATTTAGCGACCCATCTAAGAACAATGCCAGATTCAAAACACAAGTATTATATCTGGAAAAAAAATAAAACTGGTTAAAAACAATTTAAATCATATCTAAAATCTCATGAGCAGTATCCAAAGAGAGTCATTAGTAACCTGCAGCAAACCTCCTTAAAATCCTCTTTCCCCAGTTCTTTTCCTCACACCCCTCATATCCTGCTATTGCCTTAACTCTGTGGTCTTATTGTTTAAAATCCCCTGCACTTGCTTCAAGCTCAGCTGAAGGTGCTGTTCCTGTCTCTCTCTTTGACCCCCTTTCTCTAAAGTTCCCCTTTCCAGACTAGAGCTCTACCCACTTTTCCCGAGCAGCATTGCAAAGGCCCAGCATTAGCAACTGCCTGAAATACAGAAGTCCTTACCCGAGAAAGCTAGGGCAGGACAAAGCTGCAGGGACATACTGTGAGCTCACCCTATTGATATGTGGCTACTATGTTTTCTCTGTCTATGGAAACAATAAGGATTTGTAGTAACTCTTCAGCATTTTGAGGATCCACAGCCTATAGTAGAAACCACTGCCTTATCTTATACCTCTTTGAAATCTTTGCAGAGAAATAATTTATAAAGCGTGTTTTGTGACAGTAAAGGGCAGCAATGCTTTCTAAATTGAAACTGATATTGAATCATGTCTACCCAAAAAAAGTCAGTGTTCCCACCATGACTAACTTAAAGACTCACATGGCTGGAAAAAGGTCAGGGACAGCACTGGAGTGGATTCAAGCTGATTCAACCACCAAAATCATTGAGAGCATTTCATTGTTGTTGTTGTTTTTTTTTTTTTTTTACCCCACAAATCGGTCAGTTTTCATATAGATATTATTTTTACAACAATATCCACTGACCCACATCTGACATTCAGTGCAATTTATGTGAAAATACTGGAAGCCTCAGCAGAGTCAAAGTTAAAAAGTCGAGAAGAGATGCAAGGGAACAAAGGGACAGGAGAAAAGTGTATAATTTATCGAGATCCCTAACAGCTCATTTCTTTAGCCAAAATAGGAAAATGAGGCCTGTCCCAACATAAAAGCTAAGTTTTGTAGCATTCTAAGTATGTAAGGTGCAAATTTTCTAGGCCTTTTCTTCTATGGGAAAATGTCCTCTTGGCTTCCTAGAAGATTACTGCGAAGTAAGATATGTAAGAATAACAATAAATAATAAACATATAGAGGCATGCACATGAATTGGGAGTAGGGAAAAACAGTGCAGTAAGGAAGAACAGAAACCCATATGTCAGGAAGCTTCGCTTAAGGACCCGGCTCTCCCACTCATCATCTGTGCACAGTTACCTTCATCTTCATCTTTCTAAGGGAGTTTTGGATAGGTGATCCCTAGGTTTTCTTCCAACTGCATAACTGAGAATTCTGAAAGTCTTCCCACTGGAGTCTGTCTCACTCATTTATCCTCACCTCTACAAAAACCACACACAACGAAAAGAACATTAAGAAAGGGTTTACTTCCCAGCTCTGCCCTCAGGTGTGTGACCTTGGGCAAGTCATTATCTTCTTACTTTCTTCTTCTTGTTATTATTGTTACTATTAATGTCACTACTTCTTATTCTCTCAATATGTAATAACACTTTTCTTACAGTGCTGCTGACAGGGTTAGATATGCTAAGCTTATAAATATATATTCTAAATAATAAAGCATTATGCAAATATCGATTGTTAATATTTGCATAGGTTTGGTAGCAGGGCTTGTTCCTCTATTACCAATGAGATAATAGGAGATTGAAATTTCCTAGGATAAAGGCTGGGGTATTCTTTCAACTACATCTTCCCATTTCTTCTCCACTCACCCCACGCTTGCTAATCACTATATTATTCTCTATCTCTGTGTGAACAAACAAGTCTAAAAATGTACCATATGACATGAGGACTATAGTTAACAAAATTGTATTGTATTAGGAATTTTTGTTAAATAAGTACATTTTAGCTGTTCTTGTCTCAAAAAAGTAACTATATGAGAAAATGGATATGCTAGTTTGCTTCACTATAGTAACCATTTGACTATCTATATGTATCCTATGACATCATGTTGTAAATGTCAAATACACACAATAAAATTTATTTTTAAAAAAAGAAAAAGCAAAAGCTACAGCTTCATACCTCTCCCCACCTCAAAAAAAAAAGGCTGGGTCTGTTTCATTTGCACAGACCCAGCAGCCAAAATTGTGAAACAGTCTCATGATTAATTATTCTATTTTTAAAATATGAAATAATTTCCATAATTAGAGATAGGAAAGATCACCAGCAATGTCTCTTCAAGTAATTAAAGACCTATTATTACAGTTTTTTTAATTAAATGAACAGAATAGTGTTATACCAAAGTAAGAGAAAGAACTCAGTAAATTCAAATATGCTGACGTCATTTGGTAAAGTCTACAATGCAAACCTTCTATTTCTAAACCATTCGCTCACCTAAGTTTGGGATAAAAAAAAATCCTTTCTTGGAATATTTATTTTCCCTTCACCTTCAGAACCTTTGGATTTTTTTTCTCCAAACTCCCAAATGATTTTACTGAACCCTCATTGTCTGCCTGACCAAGAGTTTACCAGGAGATATTTACTCTGAGAGGAAATAAATTAAGAATTAATACTGGCCGCTGTCTTCCACCTGGAAAGTTGTTCAAATGTTCATCTGTTTCTTTGAAACCTTGAGCATCCTGTAGGACCAACAGCCTCTTTGCTAGAATTCATCTTCCTACTAATGATTAAAGTGAATATGCACTTACTTACCTGTATCTCAGAAGAAAGCTAGCAAACAGTTTTTATAATACCAGAGTGATTGGTACCTGTGCTTCCAAGCAGTAAGTCTCATGGTGGGGATGTGTTTCTCTCCAGCCTTTCAAATGCCAGAATCACCTCACTGAGTCTTCCTCCCCACGACCCCAGCAAGCCAGTGGTTTGGAACAATCCCATCCAGGGAAAACTTGCAGAGTGAGAAAAGAGCTCACCCAGACTCTCTGCTGGTGCTCTCCCCCCTGCCCTTTCCCAACTATGACTAAATGAAATGTTTCTAGAATAAGACGTTAGTTTGATTGTTTGGTTAATAGTCCAATAAGCAGGGATACCTTTTTCTTCAAGCCTGTGGCTTAAAAAATCTTTTGGAAGAGAAGAGTCTAATTTCTTGGCCACATTCATCATTTGAATCAATGCCGAATGTTTCAGAAGAACATACCATGTCTTAGCATATTCATAATCTAAGATAAAAGAGCACAAGTTGCGGGTGAGGAAATGTCTAAAGGATGTTCTTATAGAGGAAAGAAGTACAGCTCAAAGGGTATTAGCTCTAAAGAAAGGCGGAGGATAGACCTTGTGTGCCAGAAACTTTACCCATGATACAGGACTCCATCTCATGACTACCCAAATAGGTAGGTTCATTCAAGCATTCACAGTTCTCTAATTCCTATTATAAGCAGTCCCTAAAAATAGGCAGTGAATAAGTCCTCTGTCCTTACAGCATGGCAAGACAGGCAAGTTAATAGCTACAGGCACAATGAGCTTAAAATGAAGTATAGGTTATGATCAAAGAAAGTATCCAGTCAAAACCTGCACAAATGAATAGGAATTATCTAGGTGAAGATGGGAAAGGTGTAAAGGGTATAACAATTATTATCCTCCTTTGACAGATGGTTCAAGCAAGGCCCCAACATATTAATTATTCTTTTAGTAAGAGAAGAGACAGGATTTATCCTCCAAAGTTCAAATACTCAGGGATTCCCATCTGAGACTCAGAGCCCTGTTTATCTGTTTAGCCCTGGATAGTTGAAAAAAGGATACTTCCTGGGAGAAACTGTCCTCAAATTCTTCAAAGTTGGAGGAGAGAACTGAGAAGGGAAGAGACTTTGTAGACTTTATTTCAGCAAATAAAACAAACATGTATTTGATATGCTTTCCAGAAATAGTTCTAAAAGGGACTCACGTATTATGGTCTGGGACACCTGCAATGAGGACTATACTAGAGCAATAAAACTTTAAATTTTTGGCAAGGTAGAAAGATCACATGTTTGAGCCAGCACCCATTTCTGGAGTATATGTGTAAGGGATCTATATTTTAACCCACTGGAATCAACCTCATAGCATCCCAACGCCTACTATAAGGTAAATGTTAAATAAGGCTCTTGCCAGTCTCACATTTTAGCAGTTTTTCCTCAAGGACCTAAGAGCCATTTCTTTGAAATGTAATCATCAAAAAAGATAAAAGTCCCTATCTCTCAGTTTTCTGGGAAAAGATAGACCCAATTCAGTTGTCAATGGACTCCAAATTGCAAAACCTACCTCTAGTCATAAATATAGGAAAAAATCAGCAAATTTATCTTGAGAACGGCAATGTATGTAATAGGTTGTATCCACTTGGCTACATAAAAGAGTGAGATTTCTTTCTGTCTTTGCAATCTCTGTAGCAGATTGCCTGTGATGTGCATCACATTCTGCTTTAATGCTCATTCAATAATAAAACTGCTTTATTTTTCTTCTATCTTTGTGGAGAGGTTTTCTGGGTTAAATTCAGATTTAGTTTTTCATTATATTTCCCTGATGCTACCCACTGTTTTCCCACTGACAAAAATAGGAGAATTGAAGGGTGAATTTTTGACAACTATTTGGAGTCCAGATGGAAAGTTGAACTTTCTCCAGGTTGGAGGAAGGAAAGAGTGAATTGTTCTCACATAATCACACGGGAGACAAGTTTCAGCAGTATGTGTAGCCAAGGTCTCAAAACGTAGGGTCAAGAACACTCTGAATCCCCTGTCAATCTTCCTCAGTGACAATTCAATGGAAAATAGCATTTCAATTAAAAATATGAAATTTCTCACAGTTTATCATCCTTGTATAGTCAGGGCAATTGCAGAAGGAAGAAAGTGAAAACAGGCTCCCCAAATCTACCAAAAGAAAATCTTTGGAAAGACTCCTGACAACATCCCCGTATTTGTAGTTTGTGTTATTTTCCTTACAATTCTTAACAATTCTACTATGCAATGAGGCAGGCCTGTACCCTTCTATAGAGCCAGCAGAAGTGGGAAGAGCAGGGGAGACTATGAATCCAGGCTTGGTGGGAGGAGACCCCAAATAATGGGGTGGCTGTAAAGAGAAAGAGAAGAGGCTGAATGCCTAAGGCCTGTGAAAAAGGAAAGGAGAGCCAGGGCCCTGTGGTCCAGGGTAGTGGTTATTTTGCAGTGTGTCCTCTGAGACACCTGGGAGAATAAGGGCTCCCCAGGTCTATCTTGGGGTGAAATGCCTGATAATCTACCATCAGGGATTTGTAGCTTTGGTTTATGATCTGATTCTTTGCTTATGCTCTTGTTTATGATCTGATCCTTGCTCAACCAATGGATAAATATTTATTGAGCATTTGCTCTGTGCCTGGCACTGTACTGAGATCGTAAGTAGGATTCAAAGAGGACTCAGGCACACTTCGTGTAGGGAGTAAGATATATAAATATATAAAGGCAAATATATAAGGGCAAATGTCCTAGGACACTTCATACTGCTGCAGTCACCTCCAACATCTGTTCATTACACCTAGATCAAAACTCAAATTATTGTCTCCCTCTCTGATTTCATTCCTTTGTGCTTTCTCTCTCATTCATTCCTCTGTAACACCCTGTCCTTCTTTCTATTCCTCAAACACTTCAGACTCACTTCAAAATTCAGAGTCTTTATACATCCCTTGTTTCTGGATGACTGTGCTTCTAGATCCTCGTATCCAGGTCTTTGCTCAAATAACCTCTCTTCTGAGAGGCCATCCCTGACCATCCTGTCTAGAGTAGCCATGTAATCTCTGGCTACAGCAACATCCTAAAGTCATTCTCTGCAGGGCTTAAAAATTTTACTTAAAAATCTTAACATACAACTTAATTTGTTTTTTACTTTTTTATTTTCAATCTTCTCCATTGCAGGATAAGTTTCAAGAAGGCATAGAAACGTGTCCATCTCATTCACTGCTATTCCCCATGTGGTGGTTGAGAATGGTACCCAGTACCTGGCACAGAAAAAGCACTTGAAAGCTATTTGTTGAATTAATCAATCAACGAATGGCCCAAAGGACCTGAGAATATCTTTGAGTTAGAGGGGAGTGGAGAGAAAGTACAAGGGCACTGGTGTTTGTGAGCAATGAAAAAGAGGGAAGAGAAAAACAATTTTCAAAATATACTTTAAAAAACCTTTCCTCATCTCACGATTTTGCCCAGGAGTGCAACTGGCACCAGTGGAAATATCAGTTTTGAGTCAGGAGTCTGTAAATGCAGGATGCACTGCTCTGACCTGCCCCAGCAGGAGGGAAAATGCCTCTTTTATCTTCCCTGGAAGGTCTGCACTTCCTGCACGTCACTTGTCATCCCTTTGCACTGGAGTCACCTTGCTGCATGTTTGCAGTTACCCCCACAACAGTGTCCGGTTCTGAGTCAACTCCATCCCTACCCGTACCTCTCCCTCCAGCCGCACCCCAGGGCCTAGTCAGTAGCTGGTACAGTTTCATAAATGTGCACTGAATACGCAACCACAGGGCATGTCCTAAACCACCCTTGCAATATAAATGCATGAAAAAATGAAAATAATAAATAAATATTTGCTATACTCTTGTCTTCTTGCCATTTACCTTTCTCATAAAAGTTTGATGGGAAAAAAAAGATGTCATTCTATTTAACTGAAGCCATGAGCAAGTAGGATCTGGTTATTTGAGGCTTTCTGGTAAGCTCCCTTTAGGCACAGACCTCATCATTCAGGTTTCTTGGCATCTCCATCAGTGTCCCAGGCTAAATGCTTAGGGAACATGTGCCACCTTTGAGAGCTAGAGTTCATCTGCTCCAGGAAATTCTTCAAAATTCCCACTAGGAATATTCATTGTGACTCTATTTCCTCCTAAAAATAGTATAAGGGTAACGATACCAAATTCTTTTACATTTTTTTAAATACATGAAGCACTTTGAGAGCTTGTTTGGAGGTTCTGGCAGGGGAGCACAGCTACGTGTATACCCTTGACCGAAGAACTGTCCTCCTCTTTCAGGGAAGGTCGTGTCCTCTTTGACCGAGTGCGCAGTTTGGGAGGGACACACAGAGAGCGGTTAGGGAGGAAGGGGACACCTGCCTAGCCAGCCAGATCAGCCAAATCAACCCTGGTGATCAATGAGGTAACAGATGTCACAGCCAGATCACCCTCACATCCCATGAAGCACTTTGATATCCATGGTCTCATCTTTATCACAGGCTGTCTGCTCCTTGGGCCAGAGAGGCTCCATTTGGACTCCAGATTACAGAGGGTGAGCAGAGATGTACGATGCTTTTGTAGAGGAGAGTACGGAATGTCAGGAGTGGACACATCCTAGCACAGCTCCTCATGAAATAGCAAGAGGAATGCATCTGTGTCCTATAACATCTATCAGCCCCTTGTGGGCCTGTGTCATGTTGTACTACTATTAATAGTGGCTACTATTTAGCAAGTACGGTTACACATTGCTTAAAGATAGGGCTACCTTCCAAGAGATGTGTTATTAGGCATTTAGTCTTTGTGTGAACCTCCTAGAGTGTGCTTACACAGATCTATATGGGATAGCCTATTGCTCCTAGGCTACAAGCCTGGACAGCATGTGACTGTACGGAATACTGTAGGCAACTGTAACACAATGGTAGATACTTGTGTATCTAAACACATCTAAACATAGAAAAGATACGGGAAAAACACAGTATAATAATTTTACAGGATCACCCTCATACACATAGTCCTTCATTGGACCAAAACCATATTATGCAGTATATGACTTTACCTGCTAGGAACCATGCCCTAAGTAAGGCACAAAAAACACAGGACTGGTCTGGATTTATTGGGAGAGTATTGCAAGGGTAAAAGTCTTTCTCCAAACAAAACCTTAGAACAAAGCCCATAATATATAAAATAAAAGAATAAAACTTCCCTGTTGGTGCTGGTGGTTGGGCTCTGTTGGCCCTCTCTCTCACTCTTCCCTTCACTCATTGTTCCTGGGGCCAAGGAGACAGCTCTGGGGAATGTCCAGGGCTATGCAGAGCACAGTTGGAGAAACAGTGTGCTGAAAACACCTTGGCTAGGCCAGGAACTACAATAGAGGAAAGAGAGGGAAGGCAGTAGAGGAGTCATTTTCCTGTGTGGCATTCTAGCTGAGGGGCCCAGATCTTTTCATGGTGACAGGTTGACCTGATCTATTCCCCTGTGGCATGGTGTAGCCTCCTCACTTGGAGAACCCTGGTGACTCTGAGAAACATCCTCATAGCAGACATGAATTTCCCATGTCCAATCAAGTTTTCAGTCTGGACACTAGATGCCAGAAGAGGCAATTTTCCTGGACACTTTTCCAATTTCTCTCCACTTAAATCCCATGCAGAAGTAGAAGGGGAGGCATAATTCTGCCTGCTAACCGCCTCCCAGCATCCAGAGGTCCTTGTAAAATGCTTCCCTGCCAGCTGAGAGCTCTGCCTGCAGACTTCAGGAACCTTGAGAAGTCTGACCTCCTTACACCCTTTGTCTCCCTCCAGCTGGGCCCTGACAGGTATTGATTTAGCAGAGACAGGGATGGCTTGGGAACTCACCTTCCATGACTTCTGCAGCCACCTCTCAACAGTGCTTGGCAAAGGCTCGGGAGCTTGTCATCTATCATACTCACCTTCCATATTCCGGACGGCCTCCTTAGATGTTTTCCTATCTTGTCGGTGCTAATAGAGACTTTATCTGTTAGAGATCCCTTCCTCTTTCAGCTTTCCCTTCAACACAATCCCCTTGAATAATAAAAGCAACAAATAATGAATAAATAAATCAAAGCCTTATCTTTGAACATCCATCCAATTATCATTAAAAAAATCACATTGGCTTTAGAATCTTACATAGATAAAAAAATAACCACTGCATTGTTCTTAGCTATAAAATTGAGTGAGCTGTGGTTGCTACCTCTTGCAATAGGGATTACTAATGAGATATGAGATGATATGTGAAGTGTTCAATGCAGGCCCTGGGGCATAGGAAGTGCTCAGTAAATATTAATAAGTATTATAATAACTTGACATACAAATAAATACAGAAATAAATAGATAAATGAATGGATACATGAATGTATAGCATAGGACTTGAGGTTAGTTACCATTCTCTTTCCTTCCCTGTGAAGTCAATAATTATTACCAACATTTACACTTTAAACAAGTCACCTGTGGTCACATGCAAACTCAGATCTTACCTCAATTCAAGACATAAGCTTCTAACCACTAACCCCAAGGGGCAGTAGAGGTGAAAGGGTAAGAGCATGAAAAGTGGAGCCAGCACACATTGGGCTGAATTTCGACAGTGCCACTTAGAAGCTGTGTCATTTTGTGTAAGCTACATGAACTTGCTGTGCCTCAGTTTCCTCATCTGTAAGACAGAAAGTAATAGCATCCGATTCATGGAGATAATAAGAAGGGCAAATAATATAATGCAGAAAAGAGCCCAACCCACTGCCTGGAGTATGGCAAGGCATACCCTAAATCCGTTGGTGACAGATAAATCTGCTGTTGCTACTATTACCACAGCAGGTTCCAAACAGACATATTTCTACTTGCCTCACTTCAGAATTGCTATCTCTGAACACTCCTCCTACCCCTCCTCACCTCTGAATTGACCCATTTGGGTAGTGAATGTCCCATTAACCTCTTGGAATTTCTCTGTCCTTTGGGACAGCACACCAGGGACTGTCAGACATCCCCAGGCACACTCCTCATGTTCCACCTGCTCTTGTTCAGTCTTTCTTCTCTTCCCTCAGCATGGACCACTAAAGTACCCAGATGCCTTGAGGTTGACCCTCCCTTGGTTATTTCAGCTATGACAGGCTGTTCCTCACCTCAGGAGCAGTTGCTGCAAAGCTAGACTGAGACGCAGGCTGCCCTGGGGCGCAGGCATATATTAATACTTGGGGCCAGCCAGGCTTAGCTCTGGAGCCCCCATTTCACTGAAAGTAGCTCTTAATCTTGTTTTCTGGTGATAACTTCATTTTGTGTTTTGGGGTTGTTGTTGAAAATATAGTCTTTGCATGGTCAACATGCAAAAAGCTGCTAATTCACTTCTGGACCAGTATATATGCAAAAGAATCAAAATGAAAAAGGAGTGTGAGAGTGTGTTCCTGGACTGGAGGGCTGTGAAAGCTCACATCCCAGGCTAGGTGTGAGGTCAGCTCGAAGACAACAGTCCCTAGACACTGAGGTCCCTGCAGAACGGAGACTGGTCTCTTGTGCCCCAGCTGGAGACATGCTGAGATGCAGGATCTGTGGGCTCAGCCTGGGCCTGCATCAGAACAGACAGGATCACAGCGAGGAAGTTCACAGGAGCCTGACAAAGCCTCATCACCGAGGTATTATGGGAACACAGAAATGGTGCTTGCTTGTGGCCTGGAGGATTTTAAAAACAGGAAGATGGTAGGAGCAGTTCTGGATGGCAGGAAGAAAATAGAGTGGGCTCTGGTGGGGCAGCTTGGATTCCTCCCATCTTTTGTTGTAGCTAGGATGCCTGAGTTTCCCAAGGATAAGACTAGTGCTATAAAAGGAAGCAGAGTTTGGGCTATCTTGCATGTATTTTGTCCACCCAAGAAGGCCTTTTAGATGAACAAAGGGTTTATGTTTTTCACTGCATCATGTCAAAAGATAGGAAGCATCCTAAAAGGTCAGCCACATGCCAGAGAACTGTGCATTGTAGAGATCCTGCAAAACCTTTCCAAGAGCTCATACTGGTTCTCCAAGAGAAAGCCAGCAATGAATGTCTGCCACTTAGAGAGCATCAACAGCCAGTTTGCAATAGCACCAGTTAAATGACACTTTCTCCCTTTATCTTTTCATTCTCAACTCCTCCCCTGCACAGAACAAGAGTAAGCCAGAAAAGGAGGAAAAGGGTGAAGAGGAAGATTTTTTTTAAATGTCTTTCCCCACTACTTGCCTCTGAGCAGTGATGTACTGCTGGCTGTCTTAGAGAAAAACACTCCAATTTACAGTGCTTGCCAATTTCCATGGTGCAAATACTCCCACCATGGCTGATTTTAATCCACCAACCTGACAACATTGCACTTGGAATAGCAAAGAGATGCTAACAATTGGCTCTTGCAGGGACTCCAATCCCTTTCCAGCACACTGCTGCAGCTCAGCCACAGACCAGGCCTGAGCTGAAGTAGGAGGGAGAAGGGGGTAGAAAGAGAGGGGAAGATTTGAACCAGCCATGAGATCTCTTTATAACTTAAAGTGACACTTAATGACCAACATGGACCTACTCTCAGAGTTGAATGTGATCAACAAACTTTATAACCTGTCAAGATGGTAAAAAGAGGTTTGAGAGAAGGATCAGAGTATAATTAATACAACAACGAGTGAAAAATAAAGCCATTCTCTGTTTGCATCTCACCAAGTTCATACTATTTAATAGTCATGTTATATTTCTTTCCCGAAGACTCCCTCAGGAGTTGATCATCTATTATGCTCCAGACGAGAACAGAGGAGCAATGAATCTTTTGTGGATCCTTTTACCTCTCTCTCATGCTAACTATCCTCCTTCAGGGAAATGGGGCTGAACTATCATAATGCAAGCCCATCACATTTGTTTTGCAGAAAATTAAAAATTGTGAGCACTGTGCGTGCCATCAAGTGACAAAGCAGAAATGCAAGCTAGTGGGAGGAGGAACAGACTAGCAAGGGCATGTCTAGTGCCCTAGACTAGACATGCGATGGCATGTGCCCTGAAGCCTGGCTGCCTGCTCCAGCACCTGAGTCATCCTTGTGCTGGGCATGGCCATCATGCTGGGGAAGCTGAGCTAGGGCCTCGGGAATCCACCTGCAATGGAAATTTCTCTTGTGAGACTTTAAACCATGAGAAAGAAATATTGCTTTGGGAAGGGAAATAATTGGGGCCAAACACCTCTTGCCAAGGTGCTCATTAGACTATGACCTATCACATAGACACATATACTGAGACAATTCTCACTTGTACAAGCTCCAGCCTGGCCCAAGCCACCATCACCTTTTGTCTAGAGAACCAGGAGTCTTCTAAACGGACTCTCTAATTCTCTCCATGCTCTTTACAGTCTATTACCCACACAGCAGCCAGAGTTATTCTATAAAAAGCTGAGTTAAATCTTATCTGCTGAAAAACAAAATAAAACAAAGGCTCCCCATTGCATCCAGTTGAAGCCAAAGTCCTTCCAATGACCTTGCCTCCTCCCACCCTTTCTCTTACTCACTCCTCCAGCCACATCAACCTCCTTGCTACTCCTCAAACCACCAAACATGTTCCCGTCCCAGGGCCCTTTCACTTGCTGTTCTCTCCACCTGGCATTCCTCCCCACCAGAAGCCATGTCATCTGCTCCCTCGTTTGTTTAAGGTCTCTTATCAAAAGAAAAATGTTAAGCAAAGGCATGTTGACCACCTTGTATAAAAAGTTGCTTGCCCCACCCCCTCTGGTTTATTTTCTGCACAGCACTAACACCACACACACCATACACAAGCATATTTGCTCACTGTTGTCTTTTGATTTGCACTGGAATGTAAACTCCATGAGAACCAGGAGTTTATTTGAGTTTTCCACATTTGTTTTTTATGTATCCTTAGGACTTTGGTGAGCCCTGTGCATGTGACAGCAACACAATAGATATCTATTGAATGAATAAATGTTCTATATAAAATGTTTTGATCAGTAAACAAAATCTGGGAAAAAGATCCCCTGAATGTATAGAGCAAGACACAGTCTATGAATCATCCCTTTCCTTCCTCACTGTGCAATAGATGGGAGAGACAGAAGGTTCATCTGGTTCAGATCTCTATTTTATAGAAAGGACATAGAGCCCTAAAGAGAGGAAAATAAAACCATCTGGAGAAATATTAAATTCTTCCAGAGTTAGGTTTACCCTTACTCAATCACAATATTTACCGTCTCCTCATCACCCTCAGTCCATGTCTAATTCTTCCCTTGATTTTTCCCTTCCATTCACATGTCTCATAATGTTGGAAGTAGTAGTCTCAATAGACCTATGAAACAGTGATTCCGTTTTATATTCCATCCCTTCAGCAACTAAAGAGCTCTCTGGCAGGTTTGCTATCTTCTGCCTAACCAGTGAGATGTTTTAGGGGACGAGAGCATGGTTCAATTTTTTATTGAGTCATAAATTATTAATATATACAGTGAAATACACTGATCCTAACTATATGGGTAGAAAGGGTTTGATAAAAATATACACTGAGATATCACTTAACTCCAGTGAGAACACCTCGGGTTTAATTTGTTCTTTGAGTTCAATGCCTATTTTTCTCCCTTTGACAGTATTTAAACTATTCCAGTCATTTAATGATTTTTTTAAAAATATCAGACATGGTATGTTTTCAGATCAAGAATTTTCATTTGGTTTCTTGTATGTAGTTTCCATTTTTCTGCACAGATTTCCACAGTTCACTTACTTTTTCTATATTTTTAAGTCCTTACCCATATTTATAATAGTTGTTTTAAAGTTCTCATTTACTCTTTTAGACATCTGTGTCAAATCTGAGCCTCTTGACTTTTTTCCTCCTAGTTTTGGGACACATTTCCTTATTCTTCACAGACATAGTAATTTTTTGTTGTTTGTAGGATATCGTAGATGCTACAATGCTAAAAATATGCAATTTCGGTCTTCGCTTAGAGTGTTGAGTTTTATTTTGGAAAGTAATTATTTTACTGTGGATGAGTTTTGTCCTAGCAAGTGTTGTTTTTAGTCTTTGTTAGGGCAGATCTAGAGTAGCTCTATTCTTAATGTGTGGCTTCTCTGGGGTCTCAGCTGAATATCTGGCAGGGACTCTGCCAGCACAATGTGATCTACGGAATCTTCATTTAGCTCCCAGCCCCCTAGAACCTGTTCTCTGTCACACCTCACAATCTTATGCTGACCAGGAAAAAGACCAGTTAGGAGATCATTATAGGCCAAACACACTGATCTCATTGCCTCCCAAGCACAAAGACTTTCCTCATCAAATTATATAAGGGTTATAGGAGAGTACACACAAACATGCATTCCCTTGTGTTTCGATCTTCTTGACTCAACTAGAGTACATGACATGTGAGGGCATAGGCCTTCTCTAACAAACACAAAGTCCCTCCCTGTTCAGCACATCACCTTTTGCTAGGCTCATAATAAGTGTCTTGCCAAAATGAGTTGACTTGGGATATAATGTGATAGAGGAATGAGAGTAAGAAGTTCCATGGATTTGAATATCAGTATATCCTGACAGGTACGAAAAATGGAACACACTAAAATCCTTGGCCCAATTTGCCAAAAGGATAAAGAATTCAAGAGAATGATTTATTTTAATATGTTAAGCAAAAACAGTTATGTTAGTGAAAA
Organism: Microcebus murinus; assembly: GCF_040939455.1. NCBI lineage: Eukaryota > Metazoa > Chordata > Mammalia > Primates > Cheirogaleidae > Microcebus > Microcebus murinus. Next base: position 71,032,447 of record NC_134107.1, on the reverse strand, counting down.
CAATCTTATAAACTGCTTTATAGTTCACTGAGGTGGAAAAAACATGGATATTCTATTAACTTTGGGTTTTCATTTTGGTTCAGCCACTGATTCGCTGAGTGGGCTTATGAAATTTACTTACCCTCTCTGAAATTTAATTTTTTCACTTGTGAAACAGAGGCAGCAATTCCCCCTTTTTATGGTTTTTGTGAGGCTTAAATGAGTAGTAAATATAAAATATCTAGCTTTCTGGAACATGTTGTGGTAAGGGCTGCATGGCTGTCAGTTCTTTCCCTTCCCCCATGTCAGTGAGTTAAAGGGGGCATTAGCAGGAAAAAGATCAAGTCTGGAGGCTTGGACTCGCTGGAAAAATTACAGCCTCTCTCTGAGTCTCAGGGTTTTTTGTTTTTTGTCTCGTGAGATATTGATCAAGAGATCACTCAGTGTTCTCCAGGTGCAACAAACATTCTATGGGTCTGTGAATACTAACAACTTCTGCGTACTGCCTCACATTCTCAGCCCTCCCAGCTAATACTATTCCCATGACAACTAACAAAAAGGCAATAGAAAGAAGTTAGGGAAACAAGAGATCAAAGGAAAGTAATGATACAGGCTTCAAAGCACAAAGAGAAAAAGGAGGAGAAGGGGGAATAGCAAAGAAGTAGAAGCTAATGAATGGTAAAGAGCACACAAGCCTGAGAGTTATGATGCTGTTGGCACTGTCAGCCGCAGAAAGCCCTGCTCATCAACATTCACAGAGATGATAGAGGAAGGAGAGACCTGGAGAGGCTGGGGACTGCTTTGAGCAGGGCTTAGATCTTACAAGGTAGAAACTGCCGGAAGCATCAGAGCTTAATTTCTGAACTTCCAAATCACCAACAGAGCTTAGCTTAGAAATGGTAATTCATAAGCCTCTTTACATTTTAACTTTCTTTAAAGAAAAAGAAAATATTAATACTAATTTTTCACTGGTTTTGTTTCTAAAATACTTCACTCATATTTTCAATGGGAGTCAGTGAGAGAAGAGAGTGGATTGCAAAAGTTGCATAGGAAAAGAGTGATCATCAATAAGAACAGAGCCAGCCATCCTTCTTCCTGTACTCAGACATTGCTACTTGCTTTTGCATGTTCAACTTCAATTCCCCTTTACAACCCAGAGCACAACCCAGATGAAGGAACACACAGAGGGGAAATGTTTTTAAGCTCATTTAAGGACAGTATGTTAAATTTGAAGTTCGTGTGTAACTTTAAAGCAGGGTGAGAGGACAAGACACATGTTATAAAGCCTTACTACTAAAATTTTGTTCAAGGATCAAAGGCATCTGGAGCACTGGGAAGCTTATTAGAAGTAGAGAACCCCAGGTGCCTTCCAGATCTACTGAATCAGACTCCCAAGTCATTTATATGCACCCAAATGTTTGAGAATCCCTGAATTCGAAAATGAGAAGAGACTGCTAATTATCCCTGCTGCAATTATACCAGGTCATTTACCTCCAACACTCTGTTTTTATTCCTTCATAGTAATGGAAGGCCCTATTAAGGTGGCGATTTTCCATGTGGAGTAGCTGCAGTAGAGGAAGAAAAGGCCTTGGGCCAGAAGCTTTGCTTTGTCACCACTATTATGTGAGAAAAAGAACTTAGTTTCATAAGTTTTTGTTTCTGCTTCTGTAAAATGAGGCCAATACATGTAATTAATAATGTCACAGTGTTGAGAAGGAGACATAAAACAAAGAGTATGAGTCATGCTATACCTCTACTCAGAAAACTTCAATGGCTCCTCATAGCCTACACGTTAAAATCCAGTGTCTATAAATGGCATTCAAAGCTCTTCCCTCTATTCCTATCCTGCTTCTCCATCTTCATTGTCCATTATATTTTACATGAACCCTGTACTTCTGCCTTTCCATGAAATGTAGCATTCACTTTCATTTTCCATCCCTATATCTATGCTCTTCCTTCTGCCAGGAATAGGCTCTACTCTTTAACTACCAAAATTCTATTAATATTAATACCTATCCAGGAAGACTCAGTTCAAATGTACCTGCTTCACACAGCTGTTACCACTAGCACTAATTGGACATCATTTAACATTTCTCCACTTAGACACAGTGATTTACCCCTTTCTCTACAAAACTACTTCATTCTTTTTCGAGTTGTTGCTGGTTGAGTATATATCTGAAATTGTCTTTGAAATGCAAAATTCTCAAGGAGAGGGGTTACTTGCTATTCATCATTATAGTCCTCCCAACAACTAATACAGTACTTTTCACATAATATATAATAAAAATTTGAAGAAATTAGAAAGGAAAAACAAAAACTTCTCAAAACACTGGTCCATCTGAAGATATTTTTGTTCTGAAAATTATCTAACGACATTTCTATGTGGTAGGAATAAAAATTGCCCATGAAATATGTGCCAATCTAATAATATGAAGGTGGGAGGCAGAGACAGTACACACCATTCTACAGAGAGAGAAATTCAATTATTTTTGTGGCTCTATGAATATATTTCTAGTTCTTACTTTGTGGTCCCTGACCTCCAAGTTGCACCTCCATGCTTTCCTTTAGTTTGGGCCATCAAAGAGGTAGGGTTTCAATCAATTATCTTTTGAATGAAATTATCTTGTTACTCACTTAAAGTTGGCTGAGGGCTGATTTCTTATTAGAGCTTGAACAACCATATAAAGGGCATGTGGGCTAGTTCCAAAGAATTCAATGAGAAAGACTGTTGCAAAAAAGACACTGGGCAGAAAATCAGTAGATTTGGACTTAACTGCTAAATCTGGCACTATATAACTCTGGGCAAGTCACTTAGACTTATAGCCTTAGTTTTCTATCTTTCAAAATGATTACTGTGATTAAATACACAACGATTGCTTTTGTAATTTATAAATTGTAAAGAACTATACATGTGGAAGGTATCACTGGTAAATTTAGCTTATAACAGGATACGGTCAGACCTGTAACTACTAGTTACAAAATTATAAACCAATGGGCATGAGAAGCCAACGACTATAATTCAGACCCATCCCTCCTTTTGTGTTATGAAGACAAGTGAAATGGACAACAAAGTGATGGGTTACCTGGAGATTTTTTCTTTCACAGAGCCAGCAGACACATAGACTCTTTCCTCCATCTAATTATTGAAGGAGGAGTTCACAGTTAGAATCCAAAACACCTTCTAAAAATGACATAAGGACAGGAAAACAGAAATAGAGGTGGTTTCAAGATAGAAGTTTAACCTGCCACTTTCCCCCCAGAAATACCTTGAACGAAAAGATGGTTCCATGAGGAGGGAGGAAACAAGATGGTTATTATTTTATTTTGCTTATGTAACTTTACCTCTAAACACACAACTTCTAGCACAAGAGTACAATGGTAAAGAATATGGGTTTGGAAGTCTAACTGACTTGAATTTAAATCTAGGTTCTGCCAAGAGCTATGAAGGGGCTGAGATTTTTACCCTACTTGCAAGGTAGTAAGTTAGCTTGCCACAGTTTCATGGATGCTGATATAAGATATAAGACAAAGAATCAGAGACAAAGGATAGTTTATTACAGCAATGGCAGTAGATGGAGTATCATCATTTTAGTCACTTCACCAATCACTAATTCTCATCAGGTGATATCAATTGACATCTACACATACAATGAGTGGTTATGTTACAGAGAGTGTGTCTGAGCTTGGGGAACCCAAATCTTTTATAATGGGTAGTGAGCATGCCTGCTGAATGCTCCAAGGGATATCTATCTTACTATCTTGAGTATACTAGATATTAAGCATTCCTGCCCTTTGCTGCAGAGCGGAACCCTTCTCTAGATCCCAAAGCTGTTCACTATACAAACATCCTTGAAAAGATCATCCAGTATAAAGGCAACTAGTCGGTGTTTCTGTTCACAATATAAACACAAACATGAGACTTATGGAGAATTGTCTCCCAACAGGTTCTATCACTTACTGCACATAATTACGGATCCAATTTTATTTCCCTCTGAAAACAAAGGTGTAGGAATCTCTCCCCTGTAATGCATGTAGCAGTAGCACTTATAAGGATAAAATGCAATAATCCCTTTTAAGTGCTTAAGTGTACACTGCCTAGTACATCAGGGAATAGCTAGTTTGACCCTTTGCACTCGGATGTCAAGTGTGACTCAACACGGTTGGCAAAAATTATAGAGATTAAAATTACTCTTTGAATGTATCAATAATTTGAAATATAAAAAAATCCAAATAAATAAGTTTGTATGAAAAGAAACTCCAGTTTTTTATTCTACTGCCGTGCTTTGTAAAATCTGGGGTATTTAAAAAATTAAATCCCGAGTAGAATAAAGGAATCGAGAAAAAAAGCAAGCGAGTGCAAAGGGTTAATGTGACAGAATGACAGTGGAAGTGTGCATGGAAATTTCTTCAAATCTGCCTCTAACCCAAAGTCCATTCTGGTTGACTACCAGGCACAGAGGAAGCTCAGTGAGGTGCCCAGACTAAGTAACTGTAAGAGCCCCACAATATAGAAGAAAGCATCTTCTCAGCTCTACAATTTACTGAGTGTGTGACCTGGGCTCCTTAACCTTACTAAACCTCTTGTTCCCCATCTAAAAACTGCCTAACTGATCAGGTTGCCATAGCAGTTAAATGGGACAACTGCAGGATAAATAGTGTTTGGCATACAGCGGTGGTCATTACGTAAATGGTAGTAAACTATCACTAATTACTAGTAATGGCCCAAGTCAACCGGTTCAATGTTAACACTTAAAGTTGCTTTAAGGCAGTTCACACCCACCACCACCCCCTCAGAACCCCTAATCTCCCATCCGAAAACAACTGCCTGAACAGCCGTCATGTAGCAGAGGCGACAGACCTCTCCTGATGCTCAGAACTCCACACTTGGTGCACTAACAGGGACAGGCAACATCCCACTGAAAAGCACATCTTAAAATTGTATGATCCAGTGACACTCTACAAAAAAGACACCTGCACTCGAATGTTTATAGCAGCACAATTCATAATTGCAAGGCTGTGGAAACAGCCCAAGTGCCCATCAATCCAAGAATGGATTAATAAAATGTGGTATATGTATACCATGGAGTACTATTCAGCTCTAAGAAACAATGGTGATATAGCACATCTTATATTTTCCTGGTTAGAGCTGGAACCCATACTACTAAGTGAAGTATCCCAAGAATGGAAAAACAAGCACCAGATATATTCTCCAGCAAACTGGTATTAACTGAGTAGCACCTAAGTGGACACATAGGTGCTACAGTAATAGGGTATTGGGGAGGTGGGAGGGGGGAGGGGGGCGGGTATATACATACATAATGAGTGAGATGTGCACCATCTGGGGGATGGTCATGATGGAGACTCAGACTTTTGGGGGGAGGGGGGAAATGGGCATTTATTGAAACCTTAAAATCTGTACCCCCATAATATGCCAAAATAAAAAAAAAAGAAAAAAAAAAAGAAAAAAAGATGTTATGGCAAAAGTAAAATAAAAAAAAAAATTGTATAACACGGCCTCTTAAGAGCTAAGAATCCTAGAATCCTAGACTTTGGAGTGGGAATGATTAGCGTACAAGAATCCCAGCTCCTTGAGAATACACGTCTCTTCCATAGAACTGAGTTTCATAACCTTTTGAAATTTGAGCTAAGACTTAGAAACACCAGGAAAATCACTCTCCTTCTCTACCTTCTCACCCAGTAATTGAGACTTTCTGTCATCACTTCCTCTCATTCTGTCCACACATTCCCTATACCCATCTTATTCCCTTCTCTCTCTTCCCTCTCTCTCTTTCTTTTGTTTAATCAGTCTTTGATTTGTTCATTAAATGGGCATTTCTGTGTTTACCACACATGAAGCATGCAGCAGAATATACTCCGAACACAGTAGGAGTAACAGCAGGAAGTACCAAAAATTTTGAGGCTATGACCCAGGTTCATGAAAAGCATCAATTTAGTTGGGATTCCAGAGACATTCTTATGTGAAAATTTAAAAAGAGACAAGCACAATCATGCAAGCATTCAAGATTCACGCACAGATGCAGCCAAATGCCCACTTTTCTTTAGCAGCTCATCACTGCTCCAAATCCAAGTCATTAACATTAGCACATGAAATGAGTACTAAGACATAGAGACACCACTATGCAGTTTGTAATTTGGGCTGAATAACAAATATATTATGTACTGATAAACTTGCTAGTGTCTCTCCTTAGGGATGTAGGAACGAGGGTGAGAGGCAGGTGGTGAACAAGCCCCAACTGTGCCGTTGTCAGCTCTCAGGCAGGAGTGGGGCAGCTGTGCTGGAGAATAGCAAACACTTCTGCTGTTCCCAGCCACGAGGCTGAGATTGGATGTTCCAAAGCAAAATCTGTCTTCTAAAACCCTTGAAGCCATAGGCTGTGTTGATAGCACTAGTTTGATAACCTGCCCTTGGCCAGATGGTAAGTGTTTGTTGAATGAATAAATGAATGTTCAGCCTCTATCATCCAGAAGACTGTGTTATCTCCCTTTGTCCTAGACACTGCAAGAGCCTGGGTGATAAGATTCAAATTGTTCTGTTTCCAATTATGTCTTTGTGTTCTAAACCATGGACTCATCTATAAACCATGTGGTGCAGACAGCCTAATTTAAATCCTGAAAAACTAAGGGAAACATTGCCTCTTCTTGGGAGACTAACAATACGAAATGAGACTCACAGTCATTGTTATAGCCACAAAATGCCAAAGAAAGGGGAAGGTTCCCTGCAGGGAGCAGGCTGGATAGCTCCTTTTCTCTCCAGACATTTTTTTCTTTTGCTTTCAGAGCTTTGACCATCTGTCCCAGCAGAGAGGGATGTCTAGGAAGACTTCACTAAGGGTATAAGCTCTAAACTTCAAAGAAGGAAGGCAGCTGCTTTGGGGGAAAGAAAAGGAGACTATTTTAAATAGAGAATACAGCTTGGAGATTTTCCATATTATATGTTAAGCAATGTACTCTGCTATCATCCTAAGCACATATCAGTGTATATCTATAGGACTGTCTCCTTCACATTCTAGGACAGTTCATCATTTATACATTAATCCACATTTATACATCTTCTACCAAGAACCTACCTATTTACTTTACACACACACGTTCTCATTTATCCTCCAAAACACCCCTGGAAGGTAGATAGCACTACTGACACTACAGATATATTAGAGTTTAGATCAAGAAAATCAAACTGAGAGAATAATTAAGGTCAAAACACACAAATTGCAGAGTTGGATTTTCAACCTGAAACTATCTCATATTAAAGCTCATAGGCCGGGCGCGGTGGCTCACGCCTGTAATCCTAGCACTCTGGGAGGCCGAGGCGGGCGGATTGCTCGAGGTCAGGAGTTCGAAACCAGCCTGAGCAAGAGCGAGACCCCGTCTCTACTATAAATAGAAAGAAATTAATTGGCCAACTAATATATATACAAAAAATCAGCTGGGCATGGTGGCACATGCCTGTAATCCCAGCTACTCGGGAGGCTGAGGCAGTAGGATTGCTTGAGCCCAGGAGATTGAGGTTGCTGTGAGCTAGGCTGACGCCACGGCACTCACTCTAGCCTGGACAACAAAGTGAGACTGTGTCTCAAAAATAAAAAAAAAAAATAAAAAAAAAAAGCTCATAGACCTTTGTGTGGAAACAACAGTGACAACTCCACTATCTCAATGCCACCTTATTGTACATCTCTGAAAACAAAGAAAATGGAAAGGTTATCCTGAGAAACCATCATACATACACCATACATATATTCAATCCACCAAAGAGATGAGCCTCAAAGGAGACCGAAAAGATACAATCAGAGAGGCAAAAGAAAATCCAAGAGTATAGGCCAGGGGTCCTCAAACTTTTTAAACAGGGGGCCAGTTCACTGTCCCTCAGACCATTGGAGGGCCAGACTATAGTTCAAAACAAAACTATGAACAAATTCCTATGCACACTGCACATATCTTATTTTGAAGTACATAAACAAATGGGCAAAAACACCTGCATGTGGGCCGCTGGCCATAGTTTGAGGACACCTGGTATAGGCTATCAGAAACCAATAATAGTGTTTAAAATTTGTGATTGCTAACCAATAATTATGGCTTTAATATCTTTCAAGACTATTTTCAAAAGCTGTTAAATAATAAAGTTGAAAGTGTACACCAATTTTGTCTCTGTAAAGTCAGAATAGGAATGGGATTTCTTTCTAAATAGGAATCTCTAGAGTTTTACTCTACCTTGACTGAATCATGTCATAGTTCATTGACAACGCTATGCCGATAATTCACAATTTTTTAATCTCTAGCCTAGACGTGTCTTCTGAACTCCAGACTTGTGTGACCAATTTATGACACACATCTCTACTTGAGGTCTAATAATCACAGCAAACTTAATGTTTCCAAAATGGAGTTCCTGATATTCTTCCCTAAACAAGCTCTACCCATTGCTTTTCCCATCTCAAGAAATAGCAATTAATTCCATCTTTCTAGTTATATAAAGCTTTAGAATCGTCCTCAACTCCTCTTCTCCTGCCCCCATCCTTCAGAAGCTCTTGTTATCCTTCCCTTCAAAATAACAGTTATAATTGTTGTCATACCATGTGTCACCTCACAAAACAGCAGTACCACTAGTCCGAAAGAGGGAGAATCTCCTTTATTTTCCATTCCATTCTGGATCAGAGACCTACATGGCTTCTCACCATCACCATTGCTACCACCCTAGTCCAAGTACATATCATGTAGATTGCCTGGATCTCTGCAAAAGCCCCTTGGAGTTTCCCTGCTTTTGCTCACGCTCCTGTTAGTCTGATGTCTACATGGCTGTCTGAGTGATCCTCCTCCCATGGCCCATTTAACCTCAAGTAAGAGCCAAAATCATTCCAACGGTCTATAAGCCCACACCTGATCTGCTCCTAACACCATCTCCCTGCTGTCCCCCTTGTTTCTCTGATCTCATTTCGTTCTGCTCTCATCCCAGCTTGCTCAGGGCCAGCGGCCACAGTATTCCTTCCACCTCAAATTCATTTCCCCCAGACACCCTCAAGGCTCACTCCCTCACCCCCTTCAGGTTTTTACTTCAATGTCACCTTTCAATGAGGCCTTCCTTGACCACCAAATCTAAAATCATAGTGCCCCCCTTCCAACATTCCCTATTCCCCTTTCATGCTTTGTTTCCCCTTTTAGAACTTATAAATGTCAATATGTTATATATTTTACTTATTTGTCTTATATATTAAATGTCACCTTATTCTACTTTAAGTTCCAATTTAAGACAGGGCTTTTTTTTCTTTCACTGGTATATTCCCAGTGGCTAAAAAGTACCTGGTACTGGGCCTGGCACGGTGGCTCACGTCTGTAATCCTAGCACTCTGGGAGGCTGAGGCGGGTCTGATTGCTCGAGGTCAGGAGTTCGAGACCAGCCTGAGCAAGAGCGAGATCCCGTCTCTACTATAAATAGAAAAAAATTAATTGGCCAACTAATATATATAGAAAAAAATGAGCCGGGCACGGTGGTGCATGCCTGTAGTCCCAGCTACTCAGGAGGCTGAGGCAGGAGGATCGCTTGAACCCAGGAGTTGGAGGTTGCTGTGAGCTAGGCTGACACCACGGCACTCACTCTATCTAGCCTGGGAAACAAAGTGAGACTCTGTCTCAAAAAAAAATAAAAATAAAAAGTACCTGGTACATAGTAGCTGCTCAACAAATATGTTTAATAAATCAATCATTGATACTTAGTATTGGTTTAATGTAGATATTTTTTATTTATTGCTCATAGTTTCCTGATCTTGATATCCTCTGTTTTCTAAAAGTTTTGGATGTTAATTTTTATCAATGTCATCTCCACATTTATTGAGATTATCATATACTTTGTCCTATCAACTATTTATATAAAGAATTTACTTATAAATGTTTTAAAATTAAATGTTACATTTTTTAAATAAATGCTATTGACCATGAGTTATTTGCTAAACTTTCAAATTCAATCTGTTAGTTTAAGTCCTTTCAAAAGGTGTTTCTCTTCTTTATGTGTGCTGTTTTTCACTTGTGAATAAGCATATTGTACCTTTATAAAATGATCTGTATATCTTCTGATGTTTTTCTAAGCTTTTAAACAGTTTATATAATAAAAGTATATTGCAAAAAATAATATGTTTCTTCCAAGTCTAAACCTTTTTGGATATAATTATTTGATAACTCTTGTCCATTTAGTCCTTGGTTAATGATATACTCAAGTTTTTTACTTGTTTTTGAATAAATATGATAAGACATTTTTCTCAGGTAAGATTCATCCATTTCACCAATGCTTTCCAATTTATTGAAATGGAGATTTATGCAGTATATTTTTCAAAATTTAAACTCTTCTTTGTTGTTATAAACCCTTTCTCATTTTAACTTTTGTCCAGTTGAATTTTTTTCTTTTTCTTTATCCAACTTTGAAAAGTTTGACTTTAAATATTTTTTAAAGGAATATCTCATAGGCTCAGTTCTGTTCTCTACATAATTCCTTAATTTGTGCTTGTATCTTTAATGTTTCTTTCATATTCCTTTCTTTAAGAAATGCAAATTCTTCTAGTGTTACCATGAGCATTCTGCCAGCCTCAGGCCCCATCTGAGGGCTTTACTGCCGGGCTGACATCTTCTCTGGGAATCCTTTATTCATTCATTCACCAAACATTTACTGAATACCTAATGTGTGTAAAGCACTGCTCCCAGCATAAGCCTTCCTTGTTTTCTAAGAAACTGTTTTGTGAGTGTTCATCTAGGAAGAGTGGCCAAAAGATCAGAACAGAAGGGGACAGTGTTTGCACTACCTCAAAATAGCACCCATATAGAAGAAAGGTGGGAACATAATTTTCTGGCTGATAAAGACCTAGGTCTCTGATCCAGAATGGAACAGAAAATAAAGGAGATTCTCCCTCTTTCAACCTGCTCTGTTTTATGAGGTGACACTTGATTATGACAACAATTACTATTATCGGTCTATCTTCATCAGTCTTAAAAGTAACAAAAACTAAAATTGCTCCTAGATTCTTGCTACTTCATTTTTCCCATGATTTGGGTATTTTTTTAAAGGGAATAATCCAATCGATTTTGAACTGGAAGTCACTCTTGCTTTTCTGTGGCGCTGCAGGGACTTTGGCATATCCGTGGGCAAAGACAGATCCCTCAGCCATATTCTAACTCTTGGGACCAGAGAGGGCACTCACGCACCATTGAACTCTGAAACAGTTCAATGGACTGACTCTAAGATAGGCTTCCTCAGGGTGGAATCTAGTTCCAAACCATAAACCCAACATTCCTATTGAGTTTCAGCCCAGAGCCTGCTGATGCCCATTTGGATAACAGGCACAGCATGTACTTGCAGGAACAGCTGCCTCTCTTTTCCTCCCTTGGCAGCCAGGATATTGCAGCTGAAAAGATCTGGTATTTTCCTTCTAGCCCTGCAAAGTGGGAAGCAGTGAAAGGCATATAAATTCTTCTCTGGCCATGTGGTGTTGTTTGGCAGAGGCATGCAGGGAAAAGACTGAAAATTGCCAGTTACAGATACTACCTATGCAGAGAACCAAGCTCAGGTATGGATGCCTTAGATGTAAAAGGAACATTCAGGGGCAACGCTGCTGCAGGAGTGGGAACAGAATGAATTTTGGAGGCAGACATGCCATTTTAGCTGCGAGGACTTTGGCAAGGGATTCTTCTCTCCTAGTTTGTTTTCTTATGTAGAAAATGAAGATAACAATAGCTACTTCATAAGAATATTGAGAGGACTAAATAAGAGCATATATGTTAAATTCCCAGCATATTAAATGATACTCAAAAAAGGATAGCTCTGCTCAGGGCCAGGAAATGTGTGAAGCTTATGAGACTCTCACCATGGGTACAAAATTTAAGAGGCATCAAAAAACTTAGTAATTGAGTTAAATAATATTTTAATGTGATATTTTAAAATTTAAATTAATGCAAAAAACTCTATGATGGACACACTATCAAAATTTTAAATAAAGATATAATCTGACCCTGCACTTTACAGCCATGTCTCACTTGACTCATCCTAACCCAGGCCCCTGTTTCCTGTAGAACTTTTTTATTTTATTTTATTATATTTTATTTATTTATTTATTTATTTATTGCATATTATGGGGGTACAAGTATTAAGATTACATATATTGCCCATGCTCCCCTCCCCCTCGAGTAAGAGCTTCAAGCGTGTAGAACTTTCTTTATAGAAATAGGTGCCAGCCAGTGGGCCAGAGTGTGTTGATTTCATTTTTTAAAATGTTGTGTTAAAATATTATTTACATTGATCACTGAGTTTTTTGGCACCTTAAATTTTGCACCTGAGGTGAATTTCTTATTCATGTCGCTCTAGTCTAAGCTCTGGTTCTACTTCCCTGTTTCTTAGTAATTTATTACTTTCCACTTTCAATCTCTAAGAAAATCCATGTACTCTCTCCATGTACCTCCCCAAACTCCTCTCCTACCTTGTTCTCTACTTAGCATCAAGAATTCCTACCCCTAGCTATTATAATTCATTGATTACAGACATGGAAGCATTTATGGGAATGTCTTAAATGTGAATGATTCTGCCCTAGTTGGCTTGAACAGCAGAAGGTTCTAGATGTTCCCTCCAAGATATTTCCACAACGTCTAGGGTACTTACAAGTACAATCCAAGTGTTCCCTAGGCCCCAGAATTTTGTAAGTGTCATATAAGGTCACTTTCCCTCTAAAAGGCCATGATGGGATAGAAGGAATATTACAGTATGTTCTGGGGAAATACAAAGATGTGTAAAGTACAGTTACCTTCAGGGAACTTAGTGACTAAAGGTGTGGAGAAATAGGTACAAAATTATAATTTTTTACTGGGTGAGTATAACACGTTAGTATTATATATATTATCTCATTTAATCCTCATAAAAAGCATCATTCTCTATGTATTATCACTCTTATTTTAGTTATAAGTAAACTGAGGCAAGGAGGATTAACTTGTATAATACACCTAGTAAGTAGCATTTCTAGTATCTTTTCTACTTTACCACAATGCACATGGTGCTTTATAACTTAGAAGGAATGTTCATGAATATTTTCTACTTTGGCTCTTTCCCCAGCCCTGTGAAATAGGCAATAGTATTCCCATTTGCCACAAGAGGACACTGAGGCCCACAGCTTATAAATGACCAAAAAATATTTTCTGACTCTAGTGCTCTAACAATTTGTTGTTTCTCATCTAGGAATTCTTCATCAAAATTCTATAGCATTGTATGTAAGTTTATTAAATTATATTTCTTGTCTGAACTCATTAGGCAACATTATATTCAGTCCTCAAGGTCAAGCTCTATGTCACCTTCTGTGCTAGACTACTCATTCTGCATTTGCCTTCCAGAGTCACTCTCCACTCTTCTCCACCCTGGAGGCCAATTTGTGGGGACTACATTCAGGGGTCCCTCTGGCTTCCTGTTGGATTCAGCTAAGGGGGGAGCCCAGTGGGAAAGCACAGAGAGAAGAAAGAGTAAAATCAGGGATCCCTGGCTGCCCCCCTGTGAAGTCACTTCAGGCCATTTATTTCCAACAATGATCAGGATTCCCTGTAAGTAAGCATCTCTACTAGACTCTACCACCTTTCAGATCCAAGGAAGGGAGCAGCTCTACTGCCATTTGCTGTTTCACTTAACTATCTCTTGTATTTTTCCACATTCTCCTGCATCTTGGTAAATAGGTTTAAACTAATTCAATGTGCTCTTCTCTTGTTTGGACCCTGACTGATACAGCTCAGCCTGTGATCTTGAATAAATACTGTTAGAGTTGATTTGACAAACTTAAAGTTCAAATTTCAACACCAATCCTGAAAGGGACTACCAGATCTTTACCCTTGACACATGGCTAGAAGAGCTCACTAGGGGTTATTCATTCCTCATCATACATGCAAGGCACACTTGCTAAGCCTCCACTACGTGCAACAGAAAAAGAAGTCTTTCATGTCTTCATATTCCAACTGGGACATGTAAATAATACAGGTATGCCAGGGTCTCTAAAGGAACCCATAGCATCTGGCCCAGAACAAGGGTGGCGAGCCCTTAGAGAAAGGCACCAAGAAGTGATGGCACCTGATATGAGACCTCAGGGCTGAGAAAGTTGTCTCAGAGACCTCTCAGACTCAACAGGCCCAATCCCCTAAACTTGGTTCTCTTCTAAGAGCTCCTATTTGTGCAGGCCAGAAACTTAGGAGCCATCCTTAGGATCTCTCTCTCCCTCACTCCCTCATCACATTTTCATGCTTACTCCTACATCCATCCATCTCTTTGAGTCTTACGCGTGATCTAGTACAAACTAGTACCATCGCTCACTTGAATTACAATGTCTCTCCACACATTCACTTGCACAACACCCTTGCTCTGCCAATGAGTGCTACAGAGCAGCCAAAGTGATCTTTTTAAGGTGAAAAGCTAATGAGGTTAGCTTCCAACCTATGGCGTTCCTTTGATTTCGAATTAAAGACAGGATCCATGAACGAGGCCCACAATTCTGGCGTGGTTGGGCTCCTGCCTTTCTGGTCTCATCCCAGGACAAGCCAGCCCCTGCTCCCACGCTACCTCCTCTCTGCACTCCCACCACTCACCTTCTTTACTATTCATTCCCTCTCCCAGCACACAGCTATTTATCCACACAGTCGGTTTCCTCTACCTGGAGAGCTCTCACCTCTTCTCTGCACCAATGACTTCTACTCATTCTTCAAACACCAAGCATCAATTCCTTGAAAAAGCCTTGCCTGATCTCTGCTGAGATCACACCCCTGTGCTCACATAGCATGGAGTCTGTCTCGTCCATGGCACACACCTGCCTGAGTCTGTATTCTAATGGATAATAGCCACTAAATTTTAATTATGCATTGCACGTTAATTTTTTGGCCTTCACATTAAACAGCAACATGAGGGCAGGGACCATGTCTTGTTCTGTTCATGAGTGTGTCCTCAGCTCATATCACAATGTCTGGCACGGACTATGAGATCAAAAAAATATTTATAAAAGATGGGAACAAAATGCCAGGAAGAACAAATGGCAGTGACTTCTCCAAATCAATAAAGAGGCTTCCATTAAGCATCAAAATCTTCATTGTTAAACATTTCTTAAAATATTACACTTTTCTCTGTCTTAAAGTGTGCTGGAAACAATTCAATATCTATTGAAGACTCTGGGTCATTATGAGGAACCTTAGTTATTGTACTCTCTTCTGATACTGGCTGGCTTTCAACTTCTGTGCTTTTTAAATTCCTCAGTCTGCATGTCACAGATTTCTACTTTTTGCCTTCCGAGTTGGCAATGTCCTTTCTGGCTACTGTCAGTGTTCCTGCCTCTAACAGCCTCTTTCATGCTTTCTAATTTGTTGCTTTAAATCTCCTGCAGACTGGGAAACTAGATAACCAAGCTGGTTGGATTGAGTGTGAAGTCAGATTGACACGTTCCAAGCAAGCCCCAGAGGGTTCTTCTAAACTAGAGCAAATGACCTCCAGGACACCCTGCAGGCCTGAGACCAGCCTCCCCCTGCTTCTGCACACTGCTTCCTGGCATGTTGTTCTCCATTTTCTCCTCCTCCATATTTTTTTGTTTGTCAAGATTGGCCTTCTATGAGCTTGCCAGCTAGTGGGAAATTTCCTTTTCCTCCTTGAGTAGCAAAAACCCACCAAAATAGTGGACCTAATCTTCAGGGTTTCAGCACGCTTTTTAGTTTTCACTATTTTTAGGTATTCAGTAATATATGCAAGAATCTACTTCTCTCCCAGTTGTATACAGAAAAGCAGGAGAATTGAAAGCATTTTCCTTGGATAAATTCTAAAAAGACTGATGCCAAAGACATCAAGCAGTTAAATGGCACTTTCAGGAGACCAAATAAGCCTAGGTATAGCAGTAATGACCTTGTTCCCTGTTTACTCACAAAGATCTTCCCCCTTTTTGTCTTATCCAATTAAAATAATATTAATTACTTCCACCTTGGGTTAAAGGGAAGCAGTGGGGAGTCAGTCTACTAATTATCAATCTAGGAAGAGTTTTGCTGGTTGTGGAGGGACGGCAAAGCAAATAAAAGACTTGCAAAGGACATTTCACAAGTACAGAGCAAATGAGAGAGCAATAGCTCTCATTTTTGTCTTGAATATGAGTACTTGGCCTTTTCAAGTTGACTGCATGCTTAAGAATACATTAATGAAAAGCAAGGAAGATGGAAAAAACAAAATTTGCAATGAAAGATTTCTTACAAACTGAGATTCAGGCTCTGATTTGGAGGGCAACTCCTTGAACATTTTTGAAGACTTGGTCTAACACTTGGCTTTGAACAGCCAGCTGGAGCAGCCTTTGTTATGCCAGGCAATTTACCCCCCTTTGATGTGTATGTGATGTTGACAGGTCAGATTCAAAGGTGAACAAAAATGACAGCACTGTCTGTTCTCCAAAAAAACAATCATTACCACAATTTTCTACATGCTATGAAGAGGCAAAGACTCGCCACATGTTCAGGGCTGGAAGACATTCTGATGAGAAATGAAAAGGCCAGCAAGAATCCAGGTGGCTGAGCTCATCAGACAGATGGGCTAAGCAGGAGGCTCAGAATAGGACATACTTATATAAGGGAGGCCCCTGTCCTCTTGCATTTGTGGAATAACTAGAAACCATACAGTGACTATAAGTACAGTTCATTGAAGGTAATTTTCCACCCAGGTATGCTTTAAATCTGTTTTCCCCCAAAAGTGCTTTTTTTTTTTTTTTGGCTCTGTCTCAGAATGGGCTTGAAAATCAGGCTATTCTAAGAAGCTATCTTTGTAACAGGCAATACAAAGTGTTAGCAGGAGTTACAAAGATGAGACGATAGGCACCAAGGTGTAGTCAGGAGATCAGAACACTACTTTTATTATATCATTCACAAACTTCCGGTTCAGAGTGTCTTCAACTTTAAGTAATAAAGTTTAAGTAATAAATAGGCCTTGGCAATATTACTTCTATGGTTACTTCCAACTTATTACACAAATCTATGATTTTCAGAAATTTTCTGAATCCAGAATCTTATGTTTATTATGATGTTGGATGTCAGAGATAATAATGAAGAAAAAAAATCCACATCTCATAGTAGAAAGAATACCAGACTTGGAAAAACAAGTAACATTTGACTTATCTAAGCCTCAATTTCCATTCCTGAAAAATGGGTACAATAATAGTAATATACTTCGTAGGGTTGCTGAGTAGATTAAACAAAATGATATCTGTCTAAACTATTTCCATATTTCTTCTAAGAAGTCATGTTTCCGGCCCTCAAGTACCTTATAGTTTATTGGGTGAGTGGGAGAGACCAAGGCAGATATAGCCAATCATGATTCTCGAATTTTAATACACATACAAATCACGTGAATACCTTGTTTAAAATGCAGATTCAGCGAACCCAAGATGTTGCCTTTCTAACACACTCCAGGCAGAAGCTACTGATCCTCAGATCACATTTTTAGTAGAATGGCTATCGAACAAACGTGTTAAAATAAGATACTATATAATAAAGTGATGTGCATGATACTGTGAGTGAAAGCCTCTATTCCTTCACATATACCTAAATCCTACCCTCCCTTCAAGGCCAGTTCCAGTGACATGGTTTGTAAACCCAGCTTCGAGCACCGAGCACCGAGCACTGCAGCCCTCTGTGAACTCTTTCTTCTAACCCCCTTTAAGTCTTAGTGTTGGGAGCTGCTCAGGTGAGCCTAACATGTAGGTCTGCTGGTCAGCTGCACCAATCTTAAGGGGAGCTTTTCAAACGCAGATTCCTGCGTTCTACTGCCTGTTCTACTCTGGGGTCATTTGGTCAGGAAGGTAGGAGAAGGTAGGGGGAAGGGCAGACCTCTGGATTTTAAAATCCTTCCCAGATGATTGTGATATTGAGTTGGTTTGGCACAAAATACTAAAGAGGTGGTTCTCAGCACTGGCTGCATGTTAGAATCCATCACAGTTTAACAAACACAGAGGCTCAGGCTCCAGGCCAGCTAATTAAATAAAGTCAATTAGAACTCCCCAGGTGGTTCTAACATGAGCCAAGTTTGAGAACCACAATAAGCGGAAAGTATACTGGTGTGGCAGGGACCGTATGGATTAGTTTGCCGCTGTATCTCTGGTGTCTAACAAAGAATTTGGCATTCAACAAATATTTGTTCAAGGAGTAAATGAACTAAGATAATGAAACTTCAAACTGTCAGTTATCTCCTTAATCTCTTGCCTGCCTCCCCACAGACCACAAGCACTACAGCATAGGGTTAAGTCTAAGTTCTGGAGCAGGTGCCTGGGTTGGAATCCTGCCTCTGTCACCTCCCACTCGCTCCATGTTAGGCTTCACGTCTCTGTCCCTCGGGGTGCCCCTCTGTGAAATAGGGATGACAACAATATTACCTATCTCCTAGGTATTACCCTAGGGCTTGGGGATAATTAAGTGAGGACATAAAAAGCATGTAGAAAAGTATCTGGCATATAGTAACCACTTAATAATTTTTTATATCTATTTTATAGTCAATCGCCAAGCACATAGCAGTTCTTAGAGTTTTATAATGATCAGATCAATGAACATTCTCTAGTTATCTGACCAATAGATATTTCTTAATATCATCGCTATTCTAGGCACTGAGAATTATTACTGTAGTTATAGCAGCAAAAGGAGAGACACAGGGCTGACTTTATATGTAAAGTTTTAAATATGGTGGATGCGGTGTGGCTGACATAGCATACTCAAGGAAGGCCTTGAGACACATGGGAGTTTAGATTGGGTTCTGAGAAATGGATACGTTTAGGAAGCCAATAAAAAAAAAAAACAGGGGGTGAAAACAGGAAGATGAGGATGAATGTGGCATCCATTCATTCAGCTTCTACAATGTGCTGGATACTGAAGATAAGCAGTGAGTGAAAATAGAAAAGACCTTTGCCCTGACTGTACATTACAGTTAGGGGGGAAGACAATAAAACAAGTAGACCAAATAATCAAATGAGATCACGAGAAATCATTATAAATGCTATAAAGGAAATAACAAGGTAAATGTGGGCTGGAAGGAGGTATGTCAGACAGGATTAAAGAGGACCTACATATCACCATGTAATGTGGCTCTATAGAACCGGATATGGCAAATGACAGCCACCCTAGGAAGCCAGGCAGAAGACTTTGACATCTTTTGGAAACTAAGCCTGCTCGCTTTAAGGCTGTCTGTACTTCCTACCCTCTTTCTTTTTCCTCATGATTCTTTCCTCTTTTCTACTGATGTTCCTTTATTAATTTCTCCTTTCCTTCTCTTCCAAAGATAAATGGAAGAGGGAAAGAAGCCTCTTATAGAAATCAGTGGTATGTCTGAGACTTGAAATCAGAAAGAAATAATTTTGAGGTATAAGCTCCACCCTTTGATAACTGTGGGATCCAAAGCTTCAGTTTCCTCACCTGTAAAGTGGGGTAATAATATCTGTATTAGCCAGAGATCTTTAGAACAGAACCAGTAGCATGTGTACAATTGATGTATATAATATATATAAATAGAAAGAGAAATATTTATTTGGAGGAAATTGGCTCATGTGACTGTAGGGGCTGATAAATCTAAAATCTGCAGGGCAGGCAGGCAGGCTGGAGACCCAGGGAATAGTTAATGTTGCAGCTCGAGTCTGAAGGCCATCTAGAGGCAGAATGTCTTCCTCCTCTGTGGACCTCAGTCTTTTTCTTCTAAGGTCTTCAACTGATTGAATGAGGTCCACCCACATTATGAAGCGTAATTTGCTTTATTCAGTGTCTGTTTATTTAGATGTTAAATCATAACATCTAGACTTGTGTTTGACCAAATATCTGGGCACCACAGCTTAGCCAACTTGACACAGAAAATGAACAAACTAGTCTGTTTGCTTAAAATAAAGTGTGATGTTTTTGCTGGAGAAACAAACCTCCAAATTTATATCCCACCAATCTATCCTCCAAAGGTAGAACTGATCTTCTGAATCTGATTTATGCAGTCTTTCCACAAATGTGTACTGGGCGCATCCCTTACGACAGACACTTGATAGAAGTGGGCTGCCAATATGCAGATACTGCACGCACCTTAATGGAATTCAGTCAACTGGGGAGGTGAGATTACAAACCATAATAGCTACTATTTACTGAAGTCCTACTAAGTGTCAGGCATTTGTATTAATTATGTCATTCAGTTTTGACTCCAACTTTATGATATGGTAATGAGCCAAATTTTTAGCTTAAAACTTGATATTTGGAGAAGCCAAGTGGTTTGCCCAAGGAAACAAAGGCTAATAAATTCTGAAACAGGAATTTAAACCCTTGCCTGTCTGAATTCAATTCCTATATGCTCTTCTGCCTTCTGCTTATAAACAATGGCAACTCTGTAATATAGTTGCTGTGAGAGAGGTTTGTAGAACATTCAGTAAGAGCACAGAGAAAGGCATCCTTAACCCTACCTGGGTGAGTCAGGGATGGCTTCACAATGATCGTGATAGTCTTATGTTTGACATTATCATGGCCTTCAAGAGGGAAAAATATCCAGAATACTAAGTAGCCTAATACCTCAAGCACTGCCTGCTAGACCTGCTCACTCCATGCGTGCTTTGTGTTGCACACCTCATATTTCCTTATCTGCTGACCTTCTAACATCCTTCCACATACACCACTTTCCTTGTTGATGAAATTATATTTATTCTTCCAAAATTTTAGTTTTTCAGCTTTACTGAGGTATAACTGACAGATAAAACTTGCATAATTTAAGGAATAAAACATGATGAGTTGATATATGTATACACTGTGTAATGGTTACCACAATTAAATTAATTAACCCATCCTTCAACACACATAGTTACCATTTGTGTATGTGGGGGGAAGGTGGTAAGGACATTGCTCTATTAGCAAATTTAAAGTAAGCAATACAGTCACCATATTGCACATTAGAACCCCAGAACTTATATATGTTGTAACTGAAAGTTTGGACCTTTTGAAAAACATTTCCCTCACCCCACAGCCCCTGGCAACCACCATTCTACTCTCTGCTTCTATTGAGTTCAACTTTCTACATGTAAGTGAGATCACACAGTATTTGTCGTTCTGTGTCTGGCTTACTTCACTTAGCATAATGTCCTCTAGGTTCATCAATATTGTTACAAATGTCAGGATGATTTCTTTTTAAGGCTGAATAATATATCATGGTTATATACCACATTTTCCTTCTGCAATCTTACATTGATTGATACTTCAGTTGTTTCCATTACTTGGCTATTATGAATAACACTTCAATAAACATGGGATTGCAGATATCTTTTTGAGATACTGATTTAATTTCCTTTGAATCTATACCCTAATTGGAGTTGTTGGATTGTATGATAGTTCTAATTACAATTTTTGAGGAATTTCCATACTGTTTTTCATAATGGCTATACTACTTTACATTCCCACCAGTAATGCAAGAGTTCCCTTTTCTCCACATACTCGCTGACACTTGTCATCTTTTGTCCTTTTGTTAGTAGCCATTTTAACAAATGTAAGGTAATATCTCATTGTAGTTATGATTTGCATTTCCCTTATAAGTAGATGTTCAGCATCTTTTCAGATGACCTGTTAGTCATTTGTATGTGTTCTTTGGGAAAATATCTATTCAGGTCCTTTGCCCATTTTTAGTTGGGTTACTACATTTTTTGCTACTGAGTTGTTGAGTTCCTTATATATTTTGCATACTAATCTCTTGTTAAATGAGAAGTTAATACATAAGATGCTGTGCAAATACTTTCTTCCAATCTGTAGGTTGCCTTTTTATTTTGTGCATTGTACCCTTTGCTATGCAGAAACTTTTTAGTTTGATGTAGTCCCACTTATTTATCTTTGCTTTTGTTACCTGTGCTTTGAGTATCATATCCAAAAACAATCGTTGCCAAGATCAATGTCAAGGAGATTTTTCCATGTTTTCTTCTAGAAGTTTTACAGTTTCAGGTCTTACATTTAATTCGTTTCTAGTTAATATTTGTATATGGTGTTAAGGTAAGGGTCCAATTTCACTCTTTCACATGTAGATATCCAGTTTTCCCAGCACCATTTGTTGAAGAGACTAACCTTCCTCCATTGTGTATTCTTGGTACCTTTGTCAAAGATTAGTTGACTGTATACATGTGGGTTTATTTCCAGGCTCTCTATTCTGTTCCATTGGTCTGTGTAACTGGTTTTATGCTAATACAATAGTGTTTTGATTAATACAGCTTTGTAATATAGTTTGAAAGCAGAATGTGCAATATCTCCAGCTCTGCTTATTTTTCTCAAGATTAGTTTGACTATTCAGGTCTTTTCTGTTTCTGTATGAATTTTAGGATTGTTTATTCTCTTTCTGTGAAAAATGTCATTAGAATTTGATGGTATTGCATTGAATATGTAGTTTGCTTTGAGTAGTATTGATATTTTAACAATATTAATTCTTATACTCCAAGAATATATGTATTTTCCATTTACTTGTGTCTTCTTCAATTTCCTTCATCAATGGCATAGTTTTCAGTGTACAGATCTTTCACTTCCTTGCTTAAATTTATTCCTATTTTACTGTTTTTGATTCTATTGGACATGGAATTGTTTTCTTAATTTCTTTTTTGGATAGTTTGCTATTGGTGTATAGAGATACAACCAATATTGGTATGTTGATTTTGTATTCTGCTACTTTACTGAATTTATTTATTCGTTCTAACAGTTTTAGGTAGGATCTTTAGGGTTTTCTATATATAAGATCATGTTATCACAAACAGACAATTTAGCTTCTTCCTTTTTTATTTCGATGCTTTATATTTCTTTTTCTTGAATAGGCCAGCTCTAGCTAGAATTTCCAGTACTATGTTGAATGAAGTGGTAAGAGTGGGCATCCTTGTCTTGTTTTTGATCTTTAGAGGAAAAGACTTCAGCTTTTGACCATTGATCATAGTGATATAATAGCTGTGGGCTTGTCATATATGGCCTTTATTATGTTGAGATGCAATCATTCTATATCTAATTGGTCTAGAGTTTTTATCATGAAATGATGTTGAATTTTGTCACATACTTTTTCTGCATCTATTGAGATAACTATATGATTATTAATCTTCATTCTGTTAATATGTTTTATCATATTTATTGATTTGCATATATTGAAACATCCTTGCATCTCAAGGATAAATCCCACTTGATTATGGCATATGATCCTTTTAATGTACTGTCAAATTCAATTTGCTAATATTTTGGTGAAAATTCTTATATATATGTAATCAAGGACTTAGAAATAAATTTCTTTCCTTATGGTGTTCTTATCTGGTATGGGGGTAATACTGGCCTATTAAAATGAATTTGGAAATGCTCCCTTCTCTTCAATTTTTTGGAAGAGTTTGAGAAGGTTTGGCATTAACTTTTCTTTAAATACTTGGTAGAACTCACCAGTGAAGCCATCAGGTCTTGGGCTTTTATTTTTTGCAAGATTTTCCCTTTGTCTTTCTCTTTGTCTCTTCTCCTTATTTCTAAATGTGATAGGTTCATTCACTTGATGGTATCTTATAGGCCCCTTACACTTTCTTCACTCTTTCTCATTCTTTTTTTCTTTTTGTTCTTTTAACTGGCTAATTTCAAATATCCTGCCTTAAATTCTCTAGTTCTTTCTTCTGAATGATTCATTCTTCTGCTAGATCTCGGTATTGTATATATATATATATATATATATATACATATATTTATCTTGCAATTTTAGTTACCAGCTCCAGGATTTCTGTTGGGTTCTCTTTTGTATTTTTTATTTCTTTATTAAACTACTCATTTTGTTCATGCATTGTTTTACTGATTTCATTGGTTTTCTGTGTTCTCTTACATCTCATTGCACTTCATTAAGATGATTATTTTGAATTTTTTTCAGATAATTCATAGTTCTCTGTTTCTTTGGAGTTCATTACTCAAACCTCATTAGTTTCCTCTTGTAGTAGCGTGTTTGCCTAATTCTTCATTATCCATGTAGCTTTGTGTTGGTATTTGTGCATTTGAAGGAAAAAACACCTCTTCCAGTCTCTACAGAACTGGTTTCAACAGGTAAAGACCTTCTTCTGTTGGATCCCATGCTGATCTGATTGCCTTTGAGATCATGCTCAAAGGGCATTCAAACCTGGTCTGCAAAGAGGTTCACAGCTGGCCGACCTATTACTGTGGATGAGTATGGCTCCATCCAGGTCATTGACACTGGTATCAAAGAGCCTTGGGTGCAAGAGCACAACTCAAACACCTGCCCAATCAGGCTCAGCAGAAGTCCTGCCACTTGGAAAAAGTCCTGGGTAAATTACAAAAATAAAATAACAAGAAGACAGTGAAAAGATGCTTGAGTCTTTCCTCAAAGTCAGACAGCCTCCTCTCTTGTGCTGTATGTCAAACCTCTGGGGAAGCTGTCCATCCCATGTGGACTCTAATAAGCCACCTCCAAGAAGTGATTTGACTTGTAAAGATGACTTACTGTCTTGGGCAGTTTAAAGAACTCGAGAATTATTTTTTAACACATCCTCTTGAAGTGGTTGAAATCCCAGCATTCATTTACATTCATTTTGGAAGCTGGTACCCATAGCTCACAGGACTGGTAATAAAATTGACAATCTGCTACAATGGAACTCATGCAGGTGTTATTAACTTTAACCGAATTGATCTTAACTAGATCACTGTCAGAGATGATGTGGTAATGATTGATTTTTTTCCAGCTCTCAGAGAATTCTCAGTTTGCTTATTTTCATTTCTCTGCAGACTTTTTTTCCTCTTGCTTAGAGACTATGGCAGCATTTCTTTCTTCTTTGCTTTCTCATTTCAATTTGTAAATACTATGCTTTTAAGTACAATATTTAGGGAGGAAAGGCAATGACTTAGCTTCAAAAATGACTCAGCTAAGCCCATAAATTTGGCAGCTGTAGAAGATGTTTAAACAAACATTGAGAAAGAAGGACTTACTCTTTCTGAACAGGATGCATTTCAGCTGTGTGTGGCCCACTGTTAGAGACTGAATTGTGTTCCCCCCAAATTCTTATGTTGAGCCCTAACCCAGAATCTGGCTGTATTTGGAGCTAGGACTGGTGTCCCTATAAGAAGAGGAAGAGACAAAAGGGATACTTTTGCACAGATAAAAGGCTATGTAAAGATACAACAAGGAGGCAGCCACCTGCCAGCCAAGGAGAGATGCTTTGGGAAAAATCTATCCTGCCAACACTTTGATCTTGAACTTCCAGCCTTCAGAACTATGAGAAAATAAATTTCTATTGTTTAAGGCACCCAGTCTGTGGTATTTTGTTATGGCAACCCAAGCTGTAATTAATTCACCTGCCCAGTCAGCCCCCTTTGAGGAGTACTATGCTACAATGTTTCCTAAAGGGCATGGGAAGTATACTGCATCTCTTCTATGAGCACCATAATGCCTCAAGGCACCAAGATGCATGTTCCTGGCATGCACATCCTGTTTCCGCATACCTAGAATGTGCACTTGCCTCCCTCCCTCATGCACACCTGCATCAGAAGCCAGTAAAGTAACACAGGCATTACAGGGAAGGATGGAGAGTGGAATTCTGGCACAGCTGGCCCTGGTCCTGCAGATTCCTGGCATCATGACCTTGGACACTGTAACCTTGGACAGTGAAGCTATTTAGAACTCAGCATTACTATCTGGACAATAGAGATAATACTGCCTAACTCCGAGGGTTGTTACAAGGATCCAGTAGAATAATTTATATAAAAGCATTTTGTACAATGAAAGGTACAAAACAAATGTTTGAACTAGCAAGCGATAACAGGTGTAGCAAGGCTTCGATAGTAGAGCATTACAAAACTCACTCTACTACCAAAGACAAATAGTGCAGCAGCTTATTTTAAACTTTTTAATATTCGGTTGGGGTGGGGAATAGCTCTTTACTACTAGAAATCATATTTATTTTTACAAAAACAAAAAGACAGTGGTTCTGTGACAACAGGATGTATAAATGAAAGAGTGATTTCCGAAGAAGTAGGAGTAAACCAGGAAAAATTATAAATAATTCAAGGTATGAGGAAAAGTCAGAAGAGCTGGTTCTCAGAAGAACAAGACTCTGGGCTCTTGAAGGCCTGAGTTTGGCATCCATTTTGTCTTTTTCTTCTGGAATGTGTATCGTAGGCAAGTTACTTAACCTTTTTAAATCTTGCAGATATTTGAATAATAAACAAAATAATGTGTGTGTGTGTATGATCTCTGATAGTACTTTTTTGTATAAGAAATGTGTGTTATTTTTTTGTTCTGGCTCTACCAATAGCAAATTGTATGACCTTGAACTCCCTCTTTTCTAACCTGAATGCTGGGACTTCCTTCTCTTCTAACAAGCTATGATTTTAAAATAATGAACACTGTGGCCTTGTCACAAGGCTGATAAATAATTCAGGTTTCTTATGTAACTGTGAAATAAGACTAACAAATCAGAACTAAAAAAGGGGGGGGAATTGATTCAAAAATAGCTTCCCATAAGAATGTTATACAGGATCATAAATGAAAAATTGTGCTTCTTGAGGCTTTTTCCTCCAGACGACTAGGTCACTCAAAAAATGTGTATCATGTCCCTACTGCAGGTAGAGCACAGGTCTAGCAGATGGTGGGGTATCCAGAACAGAGCCAGTGAGGAACACGCATGTGGCTCAGAGCATTCACAGCTACGTGGAACAGAGCACTGGAGGACTGCATCAGCAAGAGTCAGCCAAGTATTGAGGGACAGTTAAAGGGGTGGAGGTGGAAGTTGGCATCTAATTTTATGAGGGGGACAATTCCTAGTGAGCACAGCTCTACTATGCTCTGGCCTAGGACTGTCAGGAGTGGAGCCAAAGCCAACTTGGTCTCTATCCCAGCAAAGGGGTTAAGGAAACACCTGCTGGCCACACAGTCCTGGGCCAAGCATACTGACAAAGGTTACTCAATGTTTGTCCTTACTTAAAAATTCAAATTGCTCTCTGTTTCTGAAGACACAACCAGACCAAGAGTCTGGGGCTAATGGAATTAACCCCTCTGAGTTTCTTTTTTCTTATCTATGAAATTGAACCTACTTCATGGGGTTTGTGTAGAAATTAAAGTAGGTAATATATGTACTGGAACACTTTTAGAAGCTGCACAAATACTAACTCCCATCATTGCTGCCATCATTTGTCTCAAAGGGATTTGCCACTTGGAACAACTGACTTCAGTCTGGTTTTACAGCCGATGGCTGCCAGAAATATCAATAGCAGCAATTTGTCCAGTCATTCTTCAAATTCTGCTTAGTGTTCATTATCACCTTTATTGACTTAGCCCAGTTGCAGGCACCAGCCCAGCTCCATCATTCTGTCACCAGGACTCTGCTGGGCAATTTGTGGTTTCCAAAGGAGGAAGGATAAAGAGGTAGGAATGCAGGTGTAATACAATAGCTGGCTCTGGCTGAGGACAACCTCCTTCCATGTCTCCTCTATCCTGGGTGGTCTCTCACAGAGGAAAGGCAGGACTGATTTTATCTGAGCCTGAGATCAGGAGGGCTGATGGCTCTGGAGTCTGTGTCTGTAAGCATGAAAAGAAAGCCTTAGTGAAGCCAGCGATTGCTGCAATATGAGCATTGTCACAGATGTAGAGATTTAGAAGCAGTGTGATGTAGTAGGAATAATGATAATAGTGCCCTCTATTTACTGGGAAGCACTGTATGCCAGGCTCTCTGTAGATGCTGTACAAATTACCCAGATTCTAGTGGTAGCTTTGCCCATTCCTAGCTATGTGGTCTTGAGAATGTTACTTAGCCTCTCTGTGCCTGTCTCCTCATCTGTAAAATGTTACTTTTATGGGAATGGTTATGAGGATTATATAAATATATAACATATAAAGTATATATCAATGAAAAATATGAATATGTAGAAGGACAAAAAGACTCCTTAGGAATGTAAGAGGAAGAAGCTTAGGGCTAATGAAATTAGGCTCTCCCTACTGTAAAATAGTGGATCGTAGATTCAAAGAATATATTTCTCCCTTTTTGTCCCAGGGAATGATACAGAATGAAATATAAATATGTTTGAGTGGGGGAAGTTTGGACAAGTGGATTCGGAGAGTTAGCGGGCTCCTAAGAGGAGGTAAGCACTGCCTTGCATCTAAGGTTGGCATCAGCGGGGCATGGAATGGAATGGTTTAGAACATGGATTATGGATCTGAGAGATAGGATCAAATCTCTACTCTGCCACTTTGTTAGACTGGAGAAATTCTTAACCTCCCTGAGCCTAGTTTTTCATCTATAAACTAAACCAATAATGCATACCCCTCAGAGATTATTGAGGAAGAATAAATGAAAAGCCTTCTATAAACCACTTAGCATGGGGTCTGACACCTACTATGCACTAAAGTGATGACAGCTTGTATTAATTGACATTCCACATTATAACAGTAGGGCATCTAGACCAACCTTGCGATTCCCATTGTAAAGTGTAAACTCAGTGGAATACAATAAGAATTTTCTAGATGCTTATTACAAACACATTATATTTAAGAGAAAATAGAGAAATATGCAACAATAATAATGAGAGTTAACATTTATTAAGCATCTATGGTGTTGCAGGCACCCATATATGTATTTTACATGTATTAATAATTTGATTTTTATACAACCCTAAATGTAGATTTAGTATGAACACCTGTTTTCCATGATGGCAGGTCCTCAAAAAATTAAAAGTAGCACTAGCATATGATCCAGCAATTCCACTAATGAGTGTATATCCAAAAGAAATGAAATCAGTATGTTGAAGAGATATCTGCATGGCTATGTTTATTGCAGTATTATTCACAATAGCCAAAATATGGACTCAATCTAAGTATTCAACAAAGGATGAATGGATGAAGAATATGTGGCATGTATGGAAAACCCTTCAGCCATTAAAAAAAAGAATGAAATTCTGTCATTTGGGGCAATATGGATGAGCCTGGAGCACATTATGTTAAACTCTATTTTTTATAGGAAATCTGTTCATTTGGTTGACACTAATCTGCTACCTTTGGGATTCATATAAATTATCCTATTCAATCCACACAATAGAACTATAAGATAGAAACTACTATCACCATAGCATAGATGAGGAAACTATAGATCAGAGAAGTTAAATAATTTACCTAACATCACACAGAAAGTAAACACAAGAGCTAGGATTTGAATTTAGGTCTGAATTCCAAAAGCTCTGCTCTCAATATGCATGATATATCCATACAAATTGGTCTGTCACTTCCTGTGACAAGACCAAAGTCACACAGAGACAAAGAAGCATCTAGAACATCAGCCTCTCAACTGTAATTCTAGTGAGCTATGGCTTCCCTGATGGCCTACATTACACCCAAAATGTATACCTCATACATTTTCAGGACATTTGACAGAAATTAGAGAAAGAAAGGAAATTCTGGACTGGAAGAAAATGATAATTTCCAAAAGAACTTCTCTTGATCACAAAGTCCTCAACAGGTGATCCTAGTTTAAATGTTACTAATATTTAAACTCAAACCTCACCTTTTTCAAAAATAAAGATGTGTATATATGTAATAAGATACATATATATGTAATTTGCTATTCTTTGAACTTGTAGCAAAATGGAAAGCCATATACTACATTGGTTGACAGCTTTGACTTTGAAGGGAGACACACCTGGGTGTAAGTACAAGTCTTCTTCTCAGTATCTATGTGATCATGGACATTTAATTCAAACAATATGGTCTTTAATTCTCTCATTTGTAAATTAAAGGCAATTATTGCTCATAGTGTTTTTGCACTGATTAAATAATATATGTAAACCACTTAGCACAAGCCTAGGACTATAGGGAACACAAAACAGAAGATCACTTTTCTTATAAATTATTGTCAGAAACTCTTCCATTGTCATCAGAATTAGTTAATCTTCATCCAGGGGCACTAATCATGGAAAGCAATGGCCATAATCATTGGCCTGCAGCATATAAAGCACCATGAACCTATGGTCATAAAGTCATCCCTTCATCCTAATTGCATAATTAGATAAGTCACTTCTTTGGGCCTTTGTTTTATAATCTATAATAGAATATATTTATGGAGTAAGCAATGGGTTCCATGTTCCATTCTGACTTTAAACTGCCAGTTTCTAGTCATAGTGAATGTCAACAGCATCCTCTTTAAACCTTAAGAACAGTGATTCTTGATCACAAAGTCCTCAACAGGTGATCCTGGTTTAAATTGTACTGACAACGGAGGTTCTGCCCAAATGAACAATTTGTAATTCTATAAAAAGCTATAACCTCAATTTCCTTCTAAGGAGGAAGCATTTCCATTAGATCCTGAGAGAAGGGGAGGGTTTAGTAGCCTGGGAAAACACTTAGACTTAGCTCTGATTTCCTCCCACCAAATGGCCACACAGGGTGATGCCATAGCAATCAGGCAAATTCTGCTCCGGGGATAAAGATGCATACTAATTATCCTTGGAGTAGCTCCAGACACTCCAAAGCCATCCAAGAATAAATACTTCAACTGAGCGGACCACAATGATTAATAACCTACATGACTTTTTTCCACTTCTCATAGAAAAATCATCACATATAAGTGATTGATGCATAGAATCATTAATTATAATAAGTTATGAATGCAAGATAGAGATACTTGCATAGGAAGTACTATGAAAGCAACCAAACTTGTTTAGGAGCATAAGACAGTACTGGTACTGATAAACCAGCTCCAGGGAAGGAGAAAAAAATGATTTGTAGCATTTGCTGATTTCTGTGATATAAAAACTCCCACCAAGCTGATTTCAAGCTACCAACAAGACATCGTGAACACAGAGTTGGGAAGAGGTTGCATAATTAGCTCTTATAAGCCAGTATTCACTTGCAGTAAAGGACAGCTTCTCATGAGCATCAAAACAAAGGCTTTCTTGTGTGTTTGACCTTCAACTAAGAGTTTTCTAAACAGAAAGATTCTCCCAAAAAGCTGGAAGCTCAGAGCCTACAGTGCTTATTAAATTCCAGGCAGGGAGTCTAGACCAACCTAAGGTCAGAGTGCTCTTTTGTCATTGAGGGCAGACATGCCTGACTGTTGGGGCCATCTATGTTTACCTGTGTCTGAGAAAAGTATTTAGAATTCTGGAGTGGTATATTTGCTCAGATTATCAGATGCATGCCCTCAGAATAAAGATTCAGTGAACCTGCTGTCAGAAGAATTTCCCCTGCGGTGGCAGAATGAAATCAACCTTTTTGGTGGAATACAGTTAAATCAATAAGCAGTGATGTTTTAACACATCTCAGAAACTGCCAAGGAACCTGACTCATGTTTAAGAACATCACAAAAGCCAAATTTTTCCTGTTTTGTATGGCAATTCAAAGACATTAGGGGAGATATTCATGAAATGTAGCTCCTCTGCATAGAGTTTAATTCCTTGGTTTAACAATCTCTAAGTGAGGAAGAGCTCTTTTCTTTCTGTAGTAAATTTTCCTAAATATGTCTTTCAGAGTAATAGACATATCAGATGTTAGATGAGTAATGCAAAAAAATAAAATTCACTGTTCCATAATCAAAACATTTGAGAAACTCAGATTTAATATTAGGTGCGTTTCTTCATGCTGGATTTCTTAGAACCTTAATTCTGCATTAATTAATGCATTAATTGAGCCATATTAAGCTTATGTGTCAGATACTGTGTCAAACACTTTAAATATGTTAACTACATTAATTTTTCATCTAATTTGTGAAATAGATATGATTATCAGCTACATTTCTGAGGATAAAACTAAGGCTCATAAAATTTAAGTACCTTACCCAGGATCATGAAGCTAATGAATAGACCGTGAGCTCAAACATCCCTGACTTCAGGGCCTGTACTCTTCAAGTCTATACTGTATTCTCCATACACTGCAAATCAGCAGTAGGGCAGAGTATACGCTAATCTCTAGATGCATTTTAGGATTAAATGCTTTTCCATAGAGCCTTCTTGATGAGCCAATGTTCAACACATGCTTTGTGAAGTATTGCACTATGGGTTCATAACACTAATTTTTGTGAATATAAAGCGAAGAAACAAGCGGGGGAATCATGTTTAGTGATAAAAAATTGTGATACAACTGTAAGGAAATGAATAACAAAAGTAACATAAAGAGGGAAGGTTGGTTTTATTAGTAGTAAGAGTGTTAGATTTAGAGTCTGGAGAAATGGATTTCTGTCCTGAGAACATTATAAGCCATCAGTATAACTTTGGACATGTCGTTTCGCCTCTCAGAACCTCAGTCTTCTCTGAAAAATAACTATGTCAAATGAAAGTGTCTTCCAGCTCCTTAATGGTGGAGTAAACCTGCCATGGGCATCTTGCCTTTCCTATGTCTTGCTGGGTAGCCCAAATTACAAAGTCCTGACCATTTGCTTACTTCTCTGAAAGTGTCATTGTAGCACTGCTCAAGATTTTTTGTGTAATTGTCAATTCTGAAAAGTATGTGGTACTATGCTGTGATGTGCTTTTCCTGGGGTCAAAAAACAATCTTGCTTGCTATAAAAGCAGTGGAGTTTGGAATCTCAGGGCTCCTCTCTTGTGGTACACTGTGCTGAGCATAAAGGCTCAACCTGGTCCTCTTTGTCACCCTATAGCATTTAGGACTAGTGGAACTGGTGCAACTACGCTGATACTCTTACTACTGATTTTATAGTGAATAATAAAGCCTTTTGTCTCTGACCCAGGAGTTTTGTGTCTTTTATCAGCTCCAGTAAGCCACTATTAAAGATTAGCAACTACTGTAGACTAGCTTGTTAGCTTTTGCTAGCACAAGCTAGAACTTCTTGCTAGCAAGAAGTTCTCCTGCTTCTAGCTCTTTTCCCCACTGTCAAACCTATTTAAGTAGAGTAACATTCTAACAGATGGCACCATAAGGGATCACATAGTACCCCTCAAATTTAGAGGAATAAAGGGAAACCATGAAGGACAGATGTAACTGTTTTCTTATATTATTCACTCATTCATTCTTTTAAGAGACATATTTTAAGTCAATGCCCCAGGGCAGGCCCTAAGTAATAGATGATATAGATAAGACAGCTCTGTTTTCAGCAAGCACTTCATAGAAAGTAACCATTCAATTCTATAATAAGCAGTTAAGCAATTGCTGAAATTACAACTATGTCCTTAAACAGGTTCACACAACACCAAACTAAAAGGTCAATACTACAAATTTTGTACAATCATTGAATAATTTATAGAAGAGGAAAGAGACTGAGATTGTCTATGACATAAACTAGATATTATGTATGGAAGTATATGGCATTATATAACTTGTGTGTGACCCCGTATAAGTGCTCAGCGATTCTTCCTAAATCGTGATCATGGATTTAAACAGCATACATTGTGTATGCATTAATATACATTTATGTAAATGCACAAATATACATTTATCTTTGCATACATTGGTTGAGCTTTTATTTCAAAATCAGATGCAAGTGAGCCAATTATTCCTATCCAAAGGGAGATAAAATATTAAAGTCCATTCTAAATCTAACAAAATGCTACTCACTATATTTAAAAAAGCAGTTAAGCCATTCATGGCATAAAATAACCTGTTCTCTGAACAAAGAAATCACATAAAACACTAAAAATCATTAGGATGCCCCTGGGAGATATTCAGGCTTTTTAAATTTTAATTTTAACGAATTAGAGGAACAGAGAAGGAGAGAAATTATAAGTATCCTCTTATGAGGAGAACTGTTTACCCTGCTGTTCAGAAGGCAGGGCCAATATATAATATAGTTCCAAATATCCCTGAATGTTGCTTGATAATTTTTCTCAAGACAACTTGTTACAGAGGTGACTGCTGTATAACTCTCTTATCATTGTGGCCAAGGCAATTGTAAAATATAAATATTTTATTTTTATTTCAGAATATTATGGGTCTACAAACATTTTAGTTACATATAAAGCCTTAGCCTCACTCAAGCCAGGGCTACAAGTGTGCCCTTCCCCTATATAGTGTGCTCTGCATCCATTAGTTGTGAGCTTACCCGCCATCCCCCCAATCTGACTGGCACCCAATGAATATTACTACCATGTGAGCACCTTAGTATTGATCAGTTAGTACCAATGTGATGGCAAGTACATGTGGTGCTTCTTTTTCAATTCTTGTGATACCTCACTTGAAGGGATGGGCTCAAGCTCTATCCAGGATAATGTCTTTTTTTCCTTTGGGTAGATGCCTAGTAGTAGAATTTCTGGATCAAATGGTATTTCTATTTTTAGCTCGTTGATATATCTCTAAATTAGGGATTGTACTAATTTTCAGTCCCATCAGCAGTGTAAGAGTGTTCCAATCTCTCCACAACCACACCAGCATTTGTTGTTTTGGGACTGTTGGATAAAGGCCATTCTCACTGGAGTTAGGTGATATCTCATTGTGGTTTTAATTTGCATTTCCCTAATGATTAGAGATGTTGAGCACTTTCTTATATGTTTGCTGACCATTATTCTGTCTTCTTTCGAAAAGTTTTGGTTCATATCCTTTGCCATTTTTTTAATAGGGTTGTTTTATTTTTTCTTGTTAATTTAAGTTCTATATAGATTCTTCTTATCAACCCTTTATCAGATGTGTAGTATGTAAATATTTTCTCTCATTCTGTATGTTGTCTACTCACTCTAATGATAGTTTCCTTGGCTGTGCAGAAGCTTTTTAATTTGATCAGGTCCCATTTATTTATTTTTGTTGCTGTTGTAATTGCTTTGGGGGTCTTTTTCATAAATTCTTTGCCTAAGCCAATGTCTATAAGAGTTTCCCCAACATTTTCTTCTAGAATTCTTAAGCTTTCATGCCTTAATTTTAAGTCTATTATCCATTGTGAGTTGATTTTTGTGAGAGGTGAGAGGTGGGGATCTAATTTCAATCTTCTGCATGTGGTTATCCAGTTTTCCCAGCACCAGTTATTGAATAGAGAGTCTTTCACTAAATGTATATTTTTGTCTGCTTTGTCAAAGATTAGATAACAATATGAGGATGGTTTTATATCTGGGTTTTCAGTCCTGTTCCAAAGGTCTGTATCTCTGTTCTTGTGCCAATAACATGCTGTTTTCGTTACTATAGCCTCATGGTAAAGCTTGAAATTTGGTAGACTAATGTCTCCCAATTTGTTCTTTTTGCTTAAGATTGCTTTGGCTATACAAGGTCCTCTCTGCTTCCATATGAAGTGTACAATTATTTTTTCTAGATCTGTAAAGAATAATGATGGTATTTTGATAGGGATAACATATAAACATTTATCACAAAGACTGTGGGAAAGAATATGTCTATGAAGTTTGTTCATATTAATTCATTCAACAAATATTTATCTAGCTCTTAGTATGTGCCAGGCAATATATGAGGTACTGAGCCAGTATTTATGTAATTATCTGGCGTGTGTTTGAATATAAGTTATATAAAATAACTGAAGCTGACCTCAAACCCTAGAAACCTAAGATAGATTCATAACTTCTGGCACTGGAATCCTTCTGAATGAACAAGATAGCTTCCTGGTCAAAGGACATATTCTTGATAAAAAGTCACCAAAAGCTTATGTTGTTAGAGCCAGATTGAAAATAGCCAAATCAGATCATTTTGTAAAGATTACTGGAAGCAGCAGGTTAAGAAAGATTGTGTAGCTTCTTCTGTGCTTGGATATAGGAGGTAAGGCAGAATAACAGCACACAGGCAGTAGAAATGCAACCTTGGGTTATACAAATGATTAAAGAGCCAGAAATCTGGAAGACAAAGACAAGTGAATGGCCCTCTGGATTTTATAAGACATGACCATATTTCCAGTTTAATGATATGCAGGCAATTTGACTCTAAAGTCTACTGTGTCAATAGGTGCTCTAGAAAGGCAGAGCCAGAAACACTGCTGTCAGTATTAGCTAAAATTAGAATATGAATCCAGATAATGTAGAAGCCTAATAAAGCAAAGTTCCTGAAGAATTAACGAAATAAAGTTTCTGATACAGATCATGCTTCTGACAGCCTAAGAGTGTCCTTTGGTATGGAGTATGGCCTGAGCCTCAAGTGATGGCATCTGAATGGAAGTACATCGTTGCCTAACTGGAGTTCTTATTTGCTAGCCTCATTGCAGCTAGATGTACTTATGTAATTAAGTTCTTGCCAATGAGACATGAGTGGAAGTTATGCGTGCAATTCATGCCTCAGTTGCTTAAAGTTGTTTGTCTAGTTTTGACTGTGGATGAGGACAGCATCCTAGAGAAGGCAGAGAATCAAGATGTAAGGAAACCAGGTCCCTGAATGATCTTATGGAGCCAAAATACACCACAGGCCTGGACTACAACCTGTGAAAGAACATTATATTTTAAAATTTCATTGTTATATCCACGAAAGCCATGTACAACAAACACCTAGCCAAGATCATACTGAATGCAGAAAAGTTGAAAGCATTCCCACTCAGAATTGGAACAAGAGAAGACAAGGATGCCCACTGTTACTACTTCTATTCAACATAGTACTGGAAGTCCTAGCCAGAGCAGTCAGGCAAGTGAAGGAAATTAAGGGTATCCAAATGGGGAAAGAAGATGTCAGATTACCATTCTTTGCTGATGATATGATCTTATATCTAGAAAATCACAAACATTCCACCAAGAGACTCCTGGAATTGATAAATAAATTCAGCAAAGTCTCAGACTACAAAATCAATGTACACAAATCAGTACACAAATCAGTAGCATCAATGTACACAAATCAGTAGCATTCCTATACACCAACAATAGTCAAGCTAAGAATCAAATCAAAGACTCAGTGCCTTTCACAGTAGCTACAAAGAAAATAAAATACCTAGGAATATATTTAACCAAGGAGCTGAAAGATCTCTACAAAGAGAACTATGAATCACTGAGAAAGGAAATTGCCGATGATGTAAACAAACAGAAAAACATATCACACTCATGGATCAGCAGAATCAACATTGTTAAAATGTCTGTCTTACCCAAAGTGATCTACAGATTGAACATGATCCCTATCAAAATACCAATGTCATTTTTGCAGATCTAGGAAAAATAATTTTATAGTTTTTTGGAGTCCAAATAGCCAAAGCAACCTTAAGCAAAAGGAACAAATTTGGAGGCATCACTTTACCAGACAAGTTCCATATGGCTGCAGGCCTGATCAAGGAACTAGGCCAGAATCTAGGAGACGGACATGCTATTATTCTTCCCATTTTATAGAGGCTGAGCTCCAGAGAGAGTAAGCAACTGAACCAAAGTCACAAGACAAGTAAGTGATAAAACCAAAATTCAGACCTAGGTAACCTGACCCAAAAACCCAATCCCTTAATTACCACACTCCCTGCCCAGGTAGGCTCATCTTTTGTAAAATCTTTAGAGTAGAGCCTCTGCAAAGCAAGCAAACCTTTATCTTGCTTATGTTGAGTGTCTCTAATGACATGATCTACCTGTGCTATTATGCTAAAAGGGCTTCTTCCTACTGGGGGTTAGGAGGAGAAGGAACAAAATAGGAGGAGAGTGACAGAAAATTATCTCTTGCCACATTTAAGAAATGTTAGAGACAATAAAGTTTCAGAAAATGATGCCCATTTATGCACATCATGTCACCATGAAATATCATCATTTTACATTTGTGGACTTTCACATACATATTAAGTGGTAGAGGCAGTATTCAAACTTAGGTCTGACTAATTAGCACATTCCCGATGATTTCCCCAAAAGGAAGAAAAATTCATAATGTCCAGAGATACCCAAGTGGCCCTGGCGGCAGTACAGCAGTATCCATAGAAATGCCACATGCCCAGTTGTCTCTGGCTGTGGCACCCCTTGTGCATCCTGCACCCTTGTCTTTGTCACCCTATACAAACACACACACACACATGCACACACACACACAGAGCGAGCTCTCCACACTCATCGGGCTCATGCC
Organism: Microcebus murinus; assembly: GCF_040939455.1. Classification (NCBI taxonomy): domain Eukaryota; kingdom Metazoa; phylum Chordata; class Mammalia; order Primates; family Cheirogaleidae; genus Microcebus; species Microcebus murinus. The sequence goes on along the minus strand of NC_134107.1, from coordinate 70,994,571 downwards.
TCCTTCCCTAATTCAACTCAGCTCTCAGCAAAGAGACCAGAGATTCCTTCAGACCAAAATAGAAGTGAGGGGTTACCCATAATATATAACTCAGAATGAGAGTATTCGCAGTTTGACAAAACTACATCTCCAGGCTGTCTAAAAGAAAATCCATACTCTGGGATTTTAAGCATAAGAATAGCGACTGATGTCTAGCCAACTCAGCTACCATGAGGCCACCCATATCCCAGTATGAAAAGAAACTTCACAGTTGAAATTTTATATTATTTGCAACTAAACTAAGTCAGGTATGATCTTCTAATTTAGTGAAACCTAAGTACCCAAAGCTTAAATAAACTTTATGTGTTTTTCTTCCCAAAAAGCAACTAGGGAAAAGGTGATCTGCTAGGAGGTAGGACTGCACTGGGGTCAACTGAGTACACTTGGTGCAGGACTGGTTAGCAATGCCTCTGACAGCAAGAGCAGAGCAGGCAACCCAGCCAGCCAGGCAGGCAACAAATGGCTTTTCACAGCTGGCCACAGAAACACAGAGCCAAAGTGTAATCACATTTACTGCCACCCGAAAAAAAAAGTCATCTCTGCAATTAAATTTACTGGCCATTAAATAGTTATTGCTTAGCTTGTACCAAAGCAGTCAAGTTGCATTTCTTGCTTTATTGGATGTTTTATTTCCTCTAATGGCTAGGCATGCTTTCCTTGGCATGGAATCTGTAACTATAACACTATGGACCCAGTTGATAAAAAGCTCCCAAAGGATAGGAAAGCCAAACAAAGCTGGGAAGCAGACTTTCAGTGGCATTACAGCTCCCAACCTGAGGGCCTCAGATTTTAGGGAGCAACAGAATGATTTCAAGGGGCTACGTAATCCATCTCTGTACACCAACCATTGTCATAGCCTGCTCAAATGTCTTACACATATGCCTGGCATATGATGAATAAAACATTAATTCCAAAATGGAATGGTATTCATATTGGCTTCCTGTCCCTAATTATATTAATGATATACTAATGTGATATTCTGTACATTAAAAAGAGGCCCTCATTCTTGAAACCACAGTGGTTGTGATACAATTTAACATAATGTAAAGCCAGCACAAGGACAGCATTCAATACAAGTAGCTTATTCATAGTACAACTGTCCTTAGAAAAATGGTTATGTCAAAATGCAGATTTTTCAAAACTTTAGGACTTCAGTTGAAGTGATTGTAGCTTTTATAGGCACAAACTGGAGAGTAACTAAATTTTGACCATATCAGAAATTCACACATTTTTTTAAAGAAATGATTATGTATAAAGAATATTCTCCCAAATTTAAATCAATAGCACATCAGCAAAAAATGCCAACTTGTTAAAGCTTCTAAATTTTAAAAAAGGATATTTTCTCTTAATTGTTACTTCTTAACCTGGGATTTCCAAGAACCCCAATTCAATAGGAAAAGTTGATTAGCTGTCACATAAGGAAACTAAAAGTCCCAATTTGTACATATGCCAGAGACTCAACTCTGCCGGAGGATCATTCTAGACACTCTACATCCTAGACAGGGACCAAAACACAATGTCTGTCATTAGTCACAACATCTCAAGGGAAAGAACTACATCATGGAATTTCCACACAGGCACCAAGAGTATTAATTTGGGTAAGGGGAAGTTGTTGTATTTTATGACATTTATGGTTAGTTGTCTCATTCTCTTTTTTTAATACCTGGAATAAAGAAAGCTTAATTTGGTTGAAGCATACAATAGGCAAACCAAAACCAAACTGTCTGCAAATAGCTCAAGACAACTCAGCATGAATTATGACCCCACAACCTAATACTGTGCATGGGCACATAGTAAAAATTCAATAAATGTTTGTAGAATAAATTACTGAATTTCTAAATAAGATTCTCACAGCTGAACTAGACCTCTAAGTTGCCCCTTTTTCTGTTTCACTGAGAACTTTCTTTGTCTATGAAATCAGTATACTAATGTAGAAAAGCAATGTGAATTTCTCAAACAGAATCACAGTTTTTAGAGGCTGATCCTGTATGACAAAAATGGGATTTGCTACTATCCCATTTTCCAGATACTTAGATTCAAGCTCTATGCTGAAAGAGGCTTGCCCAAACCTAAACTGTGAATCCAGAAGTTTCTTTCTTTATTTATTTTATTATTATTTATTTATTTATTTATTTATTTTTAAGAGGCAGGGTCTTGCTTTGTTGCCTGGACTGGAGTGCAGTGGTGCAATCATATCTCACTGTAGTCTCGAACTCCTGGCCTCAAGAGATCCTCTTACCTTAGCCTCTCAAGTAGCTGACTCCCCTATGAGATTATGGGTTCCTTGAGAACAAGAATGCCATTGTATTAGTCTCTATAACTACAGCCTAACACAAAGACTGCCATAGGCTCCGTAAATATTTCATGGATATTACTGAATTCATTTTCTGTCTCAGTTCATGCTTCAGTAAAATCTCAGATAAAACTATTATCATTTCTGTGTTTTTGAGACCAGCTCTGTAACTTACCTGCCCCTATTTTTCCCCTTCTTTCATTTCTTTTACTTTGTAGGGCATATAAAACCACCAAATGGCAAAAGCCTGGCAAGCCCAGAGACAGGATGAAGACAAGCAATGAGCAGCAATCCCACAGCAATTCCTTGCTATGACCCCAGCCCCCAGACCCAAACCATTCTTTCTTTAACAGGCAGGATTTGAGCTGAAACAGCGACCTTCAAGCTCCCACTTTCCTTGCTGAATCTTTTGCCACAAAAAGTCAGACCTTAGTAAGATTTTTATGTAGACTGAGTTTAGACTTGATAGCAAAGAATCTTTCTGTCTTTCTTCCAATCAGGCATCACCATCATCATCATCATCATCATCACCATCATCATTTAAGTGCTTATTATATGCCACATAGTTATGTCTTTTATTGTTAATTAACAACTCTATAATATGTATACATATATAACTGATACACACACATGCATATATTTATATGTATCTTATTTTACATGCATATATTAATTTTACCCTCATTTTCCAGAAAAGAAAACTGCCCAATGTCACACAGTTTATAAAGAGTACAATCAGACTTTGAGACCAAACAAATGAATACAAATCCACCTTTCTTACCTACCATATTTAAATTGAAAATTATTACTTTTATTCTTCCCCAGATCAATGTTAGTTTCCAAATACAAGATTCTGATAGAGTGAATATGAGAAAAGGACATATACATGAAAAGAACGTTTGAAAGGTTACTCAGTCATTCATCAGGATTCAGGAAACAGCTACTATGTGTTAGGTACTATTTTAGATAACAGGGATTGAAAAAAAGAAAACCTGCATTTTGAGATGACTCACACCTGATTTTGAAACCAGGATTCCAGTTTTCCAACTTGCATACCTTGTGACTGTGAACGAGTCACTTTGTCCCTCTCTGGGCTGTAGCTGCTTCACCTTTTAGTCAGGGAAAATAATACTATCTCCTAGAGTTGGTCTAAGGATTGATTGAAATCAAATGAGACCAAATCATTGCAATGGCTGATTGGTCCTAAGTGATCTCATCTGTAACTTTCTCCTCTTCATGCTGTTTGGCCACATTGGTGCTGGCAGATCACACACACACATATGATGGATAATTCACTCAACTTATTCAAGTTTTGACTTCTTCAAATGTCACCTTTGAAGGAAGACGGCAATTGATCAGAAAATTATACCCACCCTTTCCCTCACTTTGGCATCCCTGGAACCGCTTCCCCTAATCCTGTTTCTTTTCTACATAGCATTTATCATCTTGTAACACAACATACAATTTAGTGATACATTATGTTTATTGCTCCTCCATTCATTATCTGCCTTTCCTTTCCATGGGGGGCATAAATGTTTGTCTATTTTATTCCCTGATGTATACTGACTGCCTAGAAAACACCCTAGCTCACATTAGCTACTCAATAAATATAGGATAAATAAATAAATTTATATAAGAATATTCAGAGTGCTTGACATATATACTGTTGAAATATTCATGGTATAATCAAAAACACAATCTGAAGAAATTTTCAAGAAAAAATTTTTATTGCAAAGTTTTCTCTCCCTAACAGCACTCTTTTCAGTTTGACTGACACTCACATTTTTCTCACACACAGCAAGTACCTTTCCTGCATGACATATTTTTTGAAAAGTGATTCTGCTCATCCTGAGCTTTTTGCCAATTTTCCCATATGCTCAGTGGTGACTAGATAGGAGAAACTGGCCACCCTGGAAATCTGACTGAGGGCAGTCTTAGCCTTCCTACAATCAGTAGACATTTATATTTCTTGAATTCCTACCATGTGCCTTCCTCTGTGCTAAGTATGCTAGGGCCAGAGGAAGGGACAGAGGGATACAGCAAACCGAAATGTAGAAATATTCAGTAGTTTCAAGGAGTGTCTGATACATAATGGTTTCAAATATAGTTTACTATGGCAGAATGCTTGTGTTCAAATCATGATTCTACCACTGAGTAGCCCTGTATAACCTTGTTCAACTGGCTTACCTTCTTTAAACTTTGAATTCTTAACCTGAAAAAAAAGATGATAATAATGTCACCTCATAGGATCATTGTGAAAGAAAAATTATGCCCAGAAAAATAAAGGATAAAAATGCTTAAGGTAGTGCTTGGAACATAATAGACACTGCTTAACAAATCTTAACTTTTACAATTAAATATCAACTGACTAAACAAATGCATATGAAATGAGAATAAATAATCACTAAGGGTTAAATTAACATGAGTGGCATTGGAATCAGAGGATTAATGATGGCTGCAGGAATAAGAGAGGGCTTTCCTTCATTGTTTCATGCATTCGCTAGACGTACAGTGAGTGAATCGATGTGCTTCACCTTGAGAAGTTCTAAATCTAATGACAGAGAAAAAGAAAAACAAACACAAGATATTGTGAAACATGTGATGGGAGCATTATTAAGAAAGGTCAATCTGATGACAATATGAACTATATATATATATGTATATATATATATACATATATACATATATAGCTCGTATATATCTTATGTCAACCCACTAGCATACATACATATATATATATATATATATATATAGTAAACCCTCACTTAGCATCATCTATAGGTTCTTGGAAACTGCAACTTTAAGTGAAATGATGTTTGATAAAACCAATTTTACAGTAAGCTAATTGATATAAACAAAAGTTAAGTTCTTGTGGCATATTTCTGGTCACAAAACATCACCAAACTTCTAAATAAAGAACAAAACACATCTAATATTAAATATTGGAAATAGTATAAGCTATACATGCATTTAAGAAACATTAGTAAAAACAAGTAAGATAATTATTTACTTAATTTTTCCAGTTCAGGGTCGTCACAGGTGGCAGGAGCCTCTCCCAGCAGCCCAGGGAGCTGTGAGTGCTACACAGGACACCATCCCATAGTAAGGTGCACACACACACACACACACACACACACACACACACACACACACAGTCTCAGACCAGGACCATGTAGAAACACCAATTCGCTTAACGTGCACATATTTGGGATGTGAGAGGAAACTGGGGTACATGGAGAAAGCCCATGCAGACATTGGGAGAGCATGCAAACTCCACACGCAGTGGCCCCAGCCATGGATGGACTTTTTTTTCTCATCAATGTTATAATGAAATGATGTGAAATGAAACATTAGAGAATCTGTTGTATATGCTGAAGGAGCAACACAAGACTTATTTAGAATTTTTATATAGAATTCTAGCTGAGATATCATGATTTAAAGAAAAATACTGTCAATAGAAATGAAAAAGGAGAGGAAAAAACAAGAGTTGTGTTGTAGGCTGCTACTATTGAACTAAGTTTACATTTTATTTAATAAATCAGAAGCATTTTACATAAACTTTTCTCTTTGAAATACTTTCTTCTATTGTATTCCAAGACACCTCACTCCTGTTTTTCTTCTTGCTTTACCAGTAGCTCCTTCTCAGTAGTCTCAGTGGGTTGTTTTCTCCTTCTTGTCCTCTTAACCTGGGGTTTCCCCAGCTTAGTACTAGGACTTCATTTCTTCTCTAGCTACACTCATCCCCACAGTGTTCCCTCCAGTCTCATGGCATTAGGTTTTATTTCTATGTTGATAGTCCTTAAATTCTTATCTCTTGATCAGGTCTCTTTCTTGAACTCCAGATTTATATATCAAATTTCTCTTTCTACATATTCACTTGGATATCTAATAGACATCTCTAACCTAACATGCCCCAAAACAAGCTCCTAATTTTCTACCCTACCCCTGCTCTTTCCATGGTTTTCCCCATATCAGTTAATTGTAGGGGCTGAGCCTAAAAGAAAGGATGGATGCATGGATGCATGGATGCATGGAAAGAATGTGAGCAAGGTGAATGAAGGGTGAGGCAAAAAAGCTTGCCCAAAGTTGCTTGTTTGCTAAGTGCATAGGTCAGCTGAACACAGCTGACCTGTATGGAAGTTGTTAAAGAAATTAACAGACAGCCCTGACCCTTTGCACGTGTCCATGGAAATAAATACAGGGAGGACCTTAGTTGAGGAGGCCATTTTCTCCTTTAGATTTTGGTCTCTTCTCTTTTATGTGTTTTGGGTAATTATTCTATTCCTTTGCTACCGACCTCAGGAGCGAAAAGTGAGCTGCAACGTTAATCACAACTCAATTCTTTTTCTCAAAAGCTGAACCTCAAAATGATCCTTGATTCCTCCCTTTCCTCTCATGTGCATATCCAGTCTATCGGGGAAATACTGTCAGTTCTGTCTTCAAACTATCCCGGAAAACTTCTTATCAATTCTGTGGCTGTTATCCTAGTCCAAGTCACCTGGACTCTCACCTGAATTTTTGCAATAATCTCCTAAATAGTCTTTGTTTTCACTCTTGGCCACGTTCAGTCTAGTCTCAATATGGTAGCCAGAGATCTATTCAAGACATAAGTCAGATAACGTCACTCTTTTGCTCAAAACTTTCACAAGTTTTCCTTGCTCATTCAAAGTCAACAAACTTGCAACAGCTCTAAGCCCCTAAACAACGTGTTCTATATCACTTTCTTCCATATCTTCTAACTAGTTCCACTTAAGCTCTGCTGTTCTTCTTGCTGTTCTAGAAATACTCCAAGCACATTCCTACCCGAGGGCTTTTCTCCAACTGTTCCCTCTACCTGAATCTTAAGGTATCCCCATGACTTCCTCCTTCACCTCCTTCAAATATTTGCTAAATGTCATCTTTTCAATGAGAACTTTCCTCATGATACTATTTAAAATTAGCATCTCTCACCCCTTCAACCCTTTCTATTCCCACCACCTTCCCCACCTTAGTTTTTTCCATAATCCATATTACCTTTAAATAATTTGTTTTCATCATGGTCTTCCTTCCCCCATGAGAAGATAAACTACAAGAGGTCAGGGATTGTATCTGTTATGGTCATGAGATGCCTCCAATGCCTAAAAGGAGTGTTGAATCCATAATCAGTACTCAAATAGTTGAATAATGGAGTTTATTAATTGAATATGAAAAGGGAAGTTCTGGAGATAAAGATGACCCTGACATAGTAGTGCTGCCGATAAAAGGGAAATCAACGTAAGTTTAGAAAATAAGTTGATCTTAAAGCACTTTTTTATCTGAGGTTCCTTTAATCTAGTCAAATAAAGACAGCTGGGGTGGCAGTAAGACGTAAGAACCAGGAAAGAGGTACTAGAGAGACATAGCCAGCCCAGTGATGTAGAAATATCCAAGATAGGAAAGAATGGGCTAGGGACCTTCAAGGGGAGCAGAGACAGACAAACATCATGCTGCCTTCCTCACCACTCTGCCTCCCGTCTCTGCTACATTAGGGTTAGTATTGACAGTCACGGCTCAGATGTGTTCACACCTGAATGTGATGGAGTAACAGACTGAAAAAGCAAAATTTATGCAACAACAGATTCGGACTTTAGACAATGGGTTTGGCAGGACACCGATTCCTGAAAGAGGGGAAACCAGCTAGGTGAACCCCATGAAGATGCATTTTGCCACCTGGAGAGTCTTTAGGCTATAGTGCCGAAACAGTATACCCAGAGGTCTGTGGTCTCCCTCAGCTGAAGACATTCAGGGAGTTCAGAATTGAGGGAAATCGAGGCTGAAAGAATGTGCTATGAAGGGAATCAGAAAGGAAAGTTAGAGAGAAACCTCTGGAAATTGCAAAGGATAACCCCTCAAAACTTTAGCTGAGTATTAATCATCACATGCATTTGAGAAAAATGCCCACAGCCAAGGAAAAAAAGCTGTCCAAACTGTCAGGAAGAGCAATCCAGGGAGGTTACAGGTAGCTAGGAATAGTTTCTCTTCCCACTAGCCAAGGGGAAAAAACATTCCCATCACCTGATGCATCAAGCAGAGTCTTTAGAAGAGTATTGCCTCAATAAAGGGCAAATTGCTAAGTTAAGGGAAAGCGAGAGAAAATTAGTCTCTAATGCCATCTAGTTTCGTCCTCGGGAAGAAAGAATGTAACGTGTTCGATAATGACACTGCTGCAGAAAAATCAAGTTTGCAGCACAAGAGAATTCCATGGCTCTATTAAGACATAACTACCGACCTTTAGTGAAAGTAAAATTAGTAGGAATTGAACAAGCAGAGGGGAGAATGACCAGTGGGGGAGGAAATAGGGGACATGGTGAATCCATAAGACAGTAGGTAAGCAATTGTGAAAGTGTGATTATAAACTGGTTATAACCCCAGATCAAATTCACAAGGGCCAAGCAGGAAACATCTGGGGAGAGACAGGAAAGGTAAAAATGGGATAAATTCCATAGTTCGTAAGGAAGAGTCACAGGCTACTATTTGGTTCTTGATTGCAAGCAGGTAAAACTAACTACAGGTGTAATTAAAAACAGGTAGGCTGGGCATGGTGGCTCACGCCTGTAATCCTAGCACTCTGGGAGGCTGAGGTGGGCGGATCGTTTGAGCTCAGGAGTTCGAGACCAGCGTGAGCAAGAGCGAGACCCCATCTCTACTATAAATAGAAAGAAATTAGCCAAACAACTAAAAACATAATAGAAAAAATTAGCCGGGCATGGTGGTGCAAGCCTGTAGTCCCAGCAACCCGGGAGACTGAGGCAGGAGGATTGCTTGAGCCCAGGAATTTGAGGCTGCCATGAGCCAGGCTGACACCATGGAACTCTAGCCTGGGCAACAGAGTGAGACTCTGGGTCTTTTTTGTTTGTTTTTGTTGTTGTTGTTTTTTTGTTTTGTTTTGTTTTGTTTTTTGAGACAGACTGGTATTTTGCAAATCATTACAGGATAAGGGCAAACAAAATACAGAAATCACAGAAAACTATAAGAAGACATCTTAAGCATAATGCTAGGTGACAGCCAAGCCTCAGTTATGGCAATAAATATAATCCAATGGGCATATCTAATTTTATTTAAGAAAAAAATACTCTTTTTCCAATAGAAGGAAAGCTATAATAGAATTACTAATTTTATCTTTAAAAAGTGATTGCCCAAAAAGAGAGTGAAATTGCCCTTTTTGCAGATCTCTCTGCATAGATCCTGTAAATGGTTCTATTAGGCTCCTTCCTGCCTAAAGGCAGAGCAACTGACTAAATGGCTTTCCAAAGTTCCTTTCATCTGTGATTGCAACAGAATAGATAGAGCATAAACAATTAAAATCAAATATACCAACACTTCTGGGATAGAGGGCCATATTTCTAACAGAAATCTGAGAAGGAATATGCTTTCTAAAAATTGATTGTATTGGAGAAAATATCCATCACATGTAAAACTAAGAAGACATCCATTCTGAGACAAACAACAAATACATTACAAATAGCCAAAAATATTGGACAGTCAACTACAATAACAAATGATACTGCAGCTTCATACACCAATTGTTTGCACATTTTAGAGCAAGTTTATTGAGAAAAATAAATTACCTTAAAATTATCAACTGGCAATGCTTTAATAGAAAAGTAATGGAGTAAATTTGCTATAGTGTGGTTTCTATACTCATTAATGAAGAAATTTTAAAAACCTAGTTGTTACAAATACGAATCTTCATGGAGGCAAGAGCAATAGTACACAAATGTTCATGTTGAAGGCCTGTCTCATTGCAGAATGTGTACAAATGTGACAAAAAAGTATCTGAAAAAAAAATCAATTTTTTAGGCCGGGCGTGGTGGCTCACGCCTGTAATCCTAGCACTCTGGGAGGCCGAGGCGGGTGGATTGCTCGAGGTCAGGAGTTCAAAACCAGCCTGAGCCTGAGCGAGACCCCGTCTCTTAAAAAAAAAAAAAAAAAAAAAATCAATTTTTTGTTAGAAAATGTCTGAGGAAAGAAACCACTAGAATCCTGAACTAGAAAGTGCCAAGATCATAATCTACCTCATTTGTCCTCAGGGGGCAAAAGGATATTGGATGAGCATAGATGCTATATACCTTCTAGGATATTTTGGCCCTGAACCCCTGTGAAAACTCTAGTATTTAAGAATCACAGATTTAGTCCGGGCATGGTGGCTCATGCCTGTAATCCTAGCTCTCTGGAAGGCTGAGGTGGGAGGATCGCTCAAGGTGAAGAGTTCAAAACCAGCCTGAACAAGAGTGAGACCGTCTCTACTAAAAAAAAAAAAGGAAATTAATTGGCCAACTAAAAACATATACAAAAAAAAATTAGCCGGGCATGGTGACACATGCCTGTAGTCCCAGCTTCCCAGCTACTCAGGAGGCTGAGGCAGAAGGATTGCTTGAGCCCAGGAGTTTGAGGTTGCTGTGAGCTAGGCTGACACCACAGCACTCTAGCCTAGGCAACACAGTGAGACCTTGTCTCAAAAAAAAATAAAATTGTTCCAGACAATAAGGAATTGTATATTGAATGGGTCTTGAATGGGTTAATGGTTTTTTTTCCACCAGGAAATCAACTTTCAAATAATTGTGTAACACTTTAAAAGAAAGTGTTTGGGCCTGGATTATGTTCCAATTAAATACATGAAGCAGGCATTGTTATAATCCCCATTTTACTCATTCAGAAGCCGAGCTAGAAAGTTGCTTTTGTAACAAGGACATAAATAGCAGTGCTGGAGCTTGAATTCATGTCTCCCAGCTACCAGTGAAGACAACTTCCCAGTGTCCTCAGGAGCAATCTGCACAAATAAAAGATTTATTCTGGAAAACACACAAGATGATTTGTGTGCAGCTGCTATTGATCCAGAGCAGGCAAGACAGGCCAGCTGTGCTAGATGCCAGAGGAATAAGTTAGAATTTGTAAAAAGCAATGCAAGTGCAGGCATGTGTCCAGGAATCTGTTCTCCAGTCTGTAGGGGAGCAGGGGTCATGGGCAGGGCAATTAGAAAACCAAAGTTCTGATCTGAAAGTGGCTGAAGATAGGTCTTGAGGAAGACAGGAAGCTACTCTCCCAGAGTCCAGACCTAAAGACAACAGGCCCTTTACACACTAAGCTAACAGACATATGGCTACCCATTAGATGAGGAAACGGGGGTCCAGTGGAGTGTATTGATAAATCTCTGGTCAAACATGGAATAGGACACAAGATGTTTTTGAGTCTTCATCTCAACAGTATAAAACCTGAAGAAAAAAGTATATAGACTTTTAAATTAGACCTTTCTGCTTTCTGAATAAAGCCCCAGGAAAAAAGGGAGGCAGAAAGAAGTTTTATTTCATATTTTGGTAACTTAAAGTCTAAAACATACGATGATTAGGAGGTTTTGTTGGTTTTGTGCTTGGTTATTTCCAATGGGCTTAAACATAATTGCTCACAGGGTTGCTCTCCTTGCTGTCATGTGTGGGCAAAAGGAAAATAAGAAAAAGCTAATGGAGCAATGGGAAGAACCGACTTCAAAGGTGAGATTGGCTAACAGGGATGATGCCTGTTCAGCCAAACGACAAAGACCAGAGCGCAATTTGGTTACCTTTCCCTCGTGGTTTTTTTTTTTTTTTTGGGGGGGGGGGGGACTTTAAGCAGGAAATGCTACTGTCCAAGTGGGGATAATTATACCAGAAAGGAAAGGAGCCAGAAGAAAACAAAATGAAGCCTGTGATAGACAATGCAGGCTGACCACCAAGGGAAGTGGCAGAACATAGAAGACAATTATATTGGGAAACTATCTTCCAAGGGAAATTAGAGGAACCCTATTGCTTGAGCAATTAAACCACAGACCACTTGCTATCAGGAACATACATGAGGTGATGGAGGAAGAAGAGAAAGGTCCATCTGAGGATCTTAAGCTCTAGCATGAAAAATCATGGAGGAAAAAGCTCTGCCTGAGCAATAAGTTTATTATGAATAAAAAATTTTCTAGCTCCAACACTGATGTTTCCCTGAGTCTATGATAGAACTCAGTATCTCATTCCCTCCAATGGTACTCACATAACTTCAGTCTCTTGGCAATTTTTTGTAGACATTTAACAGATGTAGCCCACTGTGTCAACACTTTATATATGCTCATCGCTCTTCTTGACACTAATAGTTCTCACAGTATGACGTTCAAGCAATCACTGGACGTAGCCTAACGAACTTAAAATGATTTGCATTATACAATGACTAAGAAAACTGGATCTAGAGTCAGAACAGATTTTTAACCTCTTGTTATGTGTGATCTTGACCAAGCTAATTAATCTTTCTGAGATTGTTTTTATCTATAAAATGGGTATAAAATATCTTCCTTTAAAATTGTGGAGAATAATATTTTCAAATTAACACACTGCCTGGAAAAGAGATGCCATGGAGACTCTTAGTAAATGTTATTGATAATGATGATAATGAAAGTTATAGCCCCAGATATTAAGAGTTAGAGAGTTGATAGAAAATACAAAACATTTCCTAGTTCCTAGAAGTAGGAAATAAAATTGGAAGGTGTTCAGTGCCCATTGTTAAAGTCCTTAGTGACTATTGACTTACATCATATAGAATGATTATGGAAGAATGATGACATTCAAACATTTTCTATCCAGGGTCATTTTAAGATATGGAGTAAAGAGATTAGGAAATGCACACTTTTGTGTATCTACATATAAGATAAAAAGATGTGTTGATTCTTCTCTTCCCAGTTAAAATCCTGGCCCAAGTTTGTAACACAAACAAAGAATTTTTTTCACCCTTCATTGCTGATGTAATTTTGGCTCTTTGTGACAAAGAAACAAGTTTATTATCAGAAAACAGAGGTTTGAGTTCCATTACCACCAGCATCCTCCTTAATTTAGCTAGAGCCTCTCTGAGCCTTCATCATGCTCATTGCAAAACAAATAATTATCTTCTCCTTGACTACTTTAGAGTTGTTAAAGAATTTAATAGTGTACATGGAGGTGCTTTGTAATGTCAAAATAATGACAAAAATGTCAAAATATTACCTTATAAGATTATCTCACAGGAAAGTAAAATTCATTCTTTATAAAGAAAACAAAGTAAGTTCCAATATGGTAGGCTCTACATGAGAACAGCAGTCTGGCAGTCAACTATTTATGACAGGTGACCCGTAGGTTCCCTGCCACTTGTGAAGCTATGCAAACCACACTTCAGTCTATTCCGTAGGAAAAAATTGTACTTCCATGGAAAATTATGCAATGTCTACACTCTAGAGGGCATCCCTCTAGGCTATCTTATTCTACTTTCTTTGAACTATTTTGCAATGGTGTGAATTAGGGGTAACTGACACCGATGTAAGATAATTCTTCTGTACAGACATGCAAATTATATCCAGTGAAGATTCAGTTGTTGTCTTTTCCATCCTGAGAAAAATTAGTTTTGTCACCATATATTCACTTAAATATTACTGACGTGTCCTTTTTTGACTCCTGAATCAACTATCACATTTGCCTGATTCCCTCCTGAGTTAAATCTTTAATACATGTTCATTTTCATATCTGTATGAGAATGAGTTTACTTTTCTTTGTAAAATATTTTTAAACTGTTCATTTATCATTCTGAAAATAGCTACTCCATGGCCTGCTCTGATCAGAGACTTAAGCCTAAGGAGTTAAAAAAAAAAAAAAAAAAGGCACTTAGACCACTGGATTCTCAATAATGCTGTAGTGCTATCTCCCACCCAACCCCTCTTTTCCTAGTACACAGTAAACACCTGATGCATATTTATTGAATGAACTTCAAAATATCTTCCCCTAAAGGCACATAGTCTAGTAATTTCTGCTCTTATAAAGGCCTGCCAACTAGAGCTTAGACAGTGCTTGACATATTGGAGACACTTGATAAATGTTTGTTGGATGAATATACAGTCTGTTTTTGAGAAACTGCATTGGTTTTGCTGTTCATATGAAGGTCCACCATCTAGGCTTGCCCAGTGCCTCACACTTAGTAGACATGCAGTCAATATCTGCTGACTGATTTCTAAGGCATGCAGATGTAAAAACCCTATGTAAACAATAGATTTTCCTCAACTAGATCACCTCCCTATGTAAGTAAAGCAATCATTGTAATAGCAAATCTTTAATATCTTTATTTATTTTAGTATATTATGGGGGTACAAGTGTTAAGGTTACTTATATTGCCCATGCTCCCCCCCCCCCGAGTAAGAGCTTCAAGCATGTCCATCCCCCAAACGTTGCACATCTTACTTGATGTGGTTTATACACCCATCCTCTCCTCCCTCATTCCCACTCTCCTGACACTCGATTAATGTTACTCCTATATGTCCACTTAGGTGTTGATCCGTTAATACCAATTTGCTGGTGAGTACATGTGGTGCTTGTTTTTCCATTCTTTAATAATTAGATTTTCAAAGCAAAAAAAGCCATCCTAGTTATTTGAGTTAACTTTTCCCTTAGTCTGGGGAGTTAAATTTTGATCATTATTTTCAGGAATTGATGGCATTCATGTTCCACTGGTAATATTTTTGCTCAATTATTGTCAACCACATACCTTGTGTTCATCTTTGTCAAATGGGTTCTAACATAGTCTCTGTCTCACAGGTACTGACAAGAGCACCAAAATGACCAAGTTTCTTCCTTAAATTGGAAAATAAGATTTATGTTACAAATTTTCTAAACCCTTTGCAGAGTGGGGAAAAATCTATGCCTGGCAAAGATAATTTAGTAGATAGAATCAGATATAAATCTTACCCCAAAAATGAAAAGAAATAAACTAAATGCTCAGAATAAAGTGCAAATCATTGTCTCCCAAAAAGAGCTTGCATAAACCTTGAAGAGCCTTATTAATAATGCCCACATCTTCCTTGAAACCTTCAAGACACTACTGGGGAAGAATGTTCTTCACTGACTATGCTATAAATACAGCTGGCAGGAGAGAGAGTTTTATTGCCTGGGGATGGCTGTGTGGCTCACTGCAAAACGTTGTTCCCATAACCAGAAGGAATTAAATTAGCTGCTCCAAGAGTTCTTGAAGCTTGAAATGTGCTCTTGGGCTCATGTTATGTATCACAATTGATTTAGGCATTCCAATATTTTCAGCTATATGTGAAAAAATTAATCAAATTCGGCTATATAAATTAGCCAATTTGAAGAGGGCCATGACAACTGGCACGGGATCTACAAACTCAAATCAAAATCAGCTCATGCCTTCCAGAGGTCATGGTATTGGGGGCGGGGGGGGGGGGGGCCGGCAGGGAGGGGCTGAGCCTTTAACATAAATAACTAGACAGGCAACTCCATGTGGGTAGTGCTAAGTAAAATAACAGAGGGAGAAATAAAAAGCTACGGCTAGAGAGATTACATTCAGCTGTGGCTTAAGAAGGCTTTCCCTGGGAGTGGAATTTAAAATGAGCTGGGAGAGATGAATATACTTTGACCACATGGAAACGAAAGACTGAGTATTCCAGGAATAGGCCACAACACTAGCAAACAGATAAAAGGACGTGTAGGTGGAAGAGAAATAAGCTCCATTTGGCTAACGTGTATTTTCATGAAGAAAGTTGTGCAAAATAAAGCTGGAGAAGTAATTGGGGGAAATAGCAAGGGCCCACGGCAAAAGCCCTCCATGGCTCCGTCCTCAGACCTCTCCCCATCCCTCCTAGGAGAATGTCCTCTGTGCACAGCACCCCCCACCTTGCTGTGATGGCTTTCTCCTCAGTGACAAAGACACCAAGGTCTCCACAGGTGGAGATTATACCGGGGAACACAAACACAAGCACGCAGACATCAGAGCATGGATTAGAAATAGCAGGGGGCTCTGGTTTTCTGGAAGAACAATGATTTTTGAAATGTATAAATCCATAAAACTTTCATTTAAACAATCTTATGAGGGAACCCAATAATAAAAATGCATCTGCTCTGTTTGAAACAAGGATGGGAGTTCAAAGGCTTACCTTCTCAGCATCCTCTGACAGCAACCTCTAGGTATGCGGGCAAGGAGGAATGACCCTATGAATCTCCTATTGCTCTCTGGAATATATTTTATATACAGTACTGCTCTGAAGCAAAGGATGTACATGACAGTTGCAGGAAATAAGGGTTTGGGGTCAAAAGGAGAAGGGCCTGGAATCCCAGGTTACATGTTTGGTCCTTATTCTGTAAGGCAGCGGTCCCCAACCTTTTTGGCACCAGGGACTGGTTTCATGGAAGACAATCTTTCCACAGATCAGGGTAGGGGGTGGATGGTTTGGGGGTGACTCAAGTGCATTACATTTGTTGTGCACTTTATTACATTGCCATTTGCCACTCACTGAAAGGGTTTTGATAGTCTGCAAGCAATTGATTTATTATGGTTTCTATGCAGTCAGACCTCTCTGCTAATGATAACCTGTATTTGCAGCTGCACCCCAGCACTAGCATCACCACCTTAGCTCCACCTCAGAACATCAGGCATTGGATTCTCATAAGGAGCGCACAACCTTGATCCCTCACACACAGTTTACAGCCCAGTTCGTGCTCTTAAGAGAATCTAACACTGCCACTGATCTGACAGGTGGTGGAGCTCAGGCAGTCATGAGAACAATGAGAAGTAGCTGTAAATACAGATGAAGCTTCCCTCACTCACCTGTCCCGTGCTTACTCCTGCTGTGCCATCTGCTTCCTAACAGGTCACAGCCAGTGGGTTGGGGACCACAGCTGTAAGGAACAGCCAGTCATTGAGAGTACTTCAGGTTAAAGGTAATGAAACTAGAGAGAAGAGACAACACGAATGGCATAGTGACAGGAATACATCATTCAGAAAGGACTCAGCAGAACTTAGCAAGTGACTGATATGGAAGGCAGGGATAAGGGAGAGAAGTCCCCCAAATAAGGCAGGACTTCCAGCTAAGTGACTAAAGTCATTGGAGAAAGACAGTAGAAAGTAAAAGAATTTAGTTGCATTCACCCAGAGAGATGTTTCTTCTTTCTAAACCACAGAAACTTAGGACACTTAAGAAACACAAGAGAAGATGAAAAGCTAACCCAGTTTATACAGCAGTAAGAAGAAAGTATATGAAAACCACAGGGGTCCAAATCGTTAGCTAGAGAGATGAATTTTGTTTGGTTCACACTGAAAGGAAGAAATTATTTGAGTAGCTAGTATGCAATTGCAAGCCCTATTTTTAACCAAAGTGCTTATATTTTTATCTAATGGTTTAAAACAAGGAATCAGGCCAAGTGTGGTGGCTCACACCAGTAATCCTAGTGCTCTGGGAGGCCAAGGCGGGTGGATTGCCCGAGATCAGGAGTTTGAAACCAGCCTGAGCAAGAGTGAGACCCCGTCTCTACTATAAATAGAAAGAAATTAATTGGCAAACTAATATATAGAAAAAATTAGCCGGGCATGGTGGCACATGCCTGTAGTCCCAGCTACTCAGGAGGCTAAGGCAGCAGGACTGCTTGAGCCCCCAGGAGTTTGAGGTTGCTGTGAACTAGGCTGATGCCACGGCACTCCCTCTAGCCTGGGCAACAAAGCGAGACTCTGTCTCAAAAAAAGGAATCACTACCAGGTGTGAAATGATGCCAGACTTCTACAATCAACAGGGATAATAGTTTAAGATTTTAATCCAAGTTGAATTTGTACCATATGAACCAGAACCAAAATCCAGAAGAAAAGATAAGTCAAGGTCATATACAAAAAGTTGGTCATAAACATTTATGTCAACTTCTGAGTGAAGAGTGGGCTATGTAGTGACCCCTGCTCTCTTGCTTTTGGTCCCCATCTTCAACCTACCCAGACCTGACTAGAATACAAGAGAATAGGTTCAAAGCAATAAATTGGCTTTATCAGTAACCAGTTCAATCCTCGTTGTTGTTCGCATTAAGAGACACAGGTGGCCGGCCTGGCAAGGTGGCTCACGCCTGTAATCCTAGCACTCTGGGAGGCTGAGGCGGGCTGATCACTCAAGGTCAGGATTTCGAAACCAGTCTGAGCAAGAGTGAGAGCCTGTCTCTACTAAAAATAGAAATTATATTTTTATTTCAGCATAATATGGGGGTACAAACGTTGAGGTTACCTATATTGCCCATGCCCCCCCCTCGAGTCAGAGCTTCAAGCGTGACCATCCCTCAGATGTTGCATATCTCACTGTTTGTATATACTCATCCCCTCCTCCCCTCTCCCACCCGCCCGACAGCCGATGAATGTTGTTTCTATGTCCACTTAGGTGTTCATCCGTTAATACCAATTTGCTGGTGAGTACATGTGGTGCTTGTTTTTCCATTCTTAAGATACTTCACTTAGTAGAAAGGGTTCCAGCTGTATCCAGGAATATACAAGAGGTGCTATATCACTGTTGTTTCTTAAAGCTGAATAGTACTCCATGGTATACATATACCACATTCTATTAATAAAAAAAAAATTGGCCAACTAAAAATACATAGAAAAAATTAGCTGGGCATGGTGGCACATGCCTGTAGTCCTAGCTACTCCAGAGGCTGAGGCAGAAGGATTGCTTGAGCCCAGGAGTTTGAGGTTGCTTTGAGCTAAGCTGATGCCATGGCACTCTAGCTGGGCAACAGAGTGAGACTCTGTCTCAAAAAAAAGATAGACAGGTGAGAGACACAAGTGCTCTGAAGTCAGTATCAATTTGTATTCATCAAAACATATTTTCATTTCTATAGATAAGGCTGTTACCTAGAAAATATTTGAAAACCATTGTAATAGGAAAAGAGACCATGGTTACCATCTTATTTTCATTTTCACTGACTACATGAGCTTGGATAGGTCATCTGGATCTAATTTACTCAGCTTAAAGAATAAAGTTTCTGGGAAATCATAGTTGTGAAAGTGAGATTTTGCTACCATAGCAAAGGCTCTAGAAAAATAATTGAGCTGTGAAACTTGTGCAAATTCAGAATTGCCAGGTACAAAGTAGAAGATGGATTATAGAAAGATTGGGGCATGGGGAAAGGAATCAGTTTTCATGAAAGCCCAATAAACTTTTTGATCTTTATGAAGGAAAAATAATTGTATTCATCATAGTTCACATGACTGTATGTCTTGAGGTATCTTGGACACTCCAAGTTTCTGCCTGTGTCGCAGCTTTGTTATTCACTATATCATCTTTCACGTTCAAAAACATCCCAATTTGGATGACAAATTATATGGACAAATCATGGTCACAAAGTAAAAGCCACATGTATAAGATATAGTAGATGTATTGTGGGGTTTAGTTAACTAAAATCTTTCCTCTTAAGATTGTCCTTCAATCTCTTAACAGATATTTTTTACTTCTAGCTTTTCTTACAAAGTGTGATATTCTTCCATATTTCTATCCTCCTCCCAAATATTGCAAGAACATTAGTATGCATTCACACTCCTAGTCTAATTTTGCTTAGAGTTTTATAATTATCTTTTATTGTACATAAAACTTAAGCAGGTAACATTTTTATTAATAGTTAAATTTTATCAGTATCTGTGCTCATCACATTATCCTATTCCTTTTCTTTGCTAAAATTTATAATTTATCCTCTTAATGGCTCTTTAAGTGAGAGTGTAGGTTTGGTCTTTGTATACCTAAAACACTCTCTACAATGATAACTGGGTATAAAATTATAAAATTACAGGCTAAAAATTAAATTCCCTAAGCACTTGAACAGTATTTTTCTATTTTTTTTCCAAATCCATTTTTTCTTATCTACAATCTTACCCTTTGTCTAATAGCTGTTTCTTTGAAAGAAATACATTTTTCCTTTGATAGCTTTTAATATAATTTCTTTATCCTTGACATTTTTAATTCTCATAACTGACTAGAAATTGATATATTTTTATTGATTCTACTTGATGATTTTTTTTTATGATCTGAGAACTCATGTTCCCCTTTCTCGCCATCATTCACATGTGAGGTCATTGTTTGTTTTTATTTCCACTTTCCCTCTATGATAACCTAAGAACAACAGTGTAACAACTTTATGGTAGGAACTATCCAGTTCTTCAGGGGCCCATGCTTAAATAAGATCTAATGGTGGTAGTTCAAGATTCCTACCCAAAATGACATTGTAGAGATCTTGCATCTAGTAGTCAAAGCTCTAGACAGATTGTTTCAATCACCAGGCTATATAAGAAAGCAGTGCTGCTTAAGAATTCTGCAAGGTCATGAAATAAAAACAATTTAAAGCACTGATAGCATCATGCCCGGGGATAGTCTCACCATCCAGGGCATCCCCAATTTTCATGTTACTGCATTGTTCAGATGTACAGAGATTATACTCCATGAACTCCCATGTATGACAAGTGTTTACTATAATATACAATCTTTTAAAATATTAGCTTTTGAACTAAAATGTTAGACTGAAAAACATTAGTTAACATTGTAGGGATAAAGGAGCAGCCAAAGTTCACAAACTTTTACTTCAATGTAAAAAGTAAAGATGCCACCCACACCAGGTGAATGGTTCATGCTGGTGAAACAAGAATAGACAACGATATCATCAATGTTAACGAACATCATTGGTTATAACAAACTTCACATGCAAAAATGTAATGTAGAAGATAAGAGACTAGCTAATTTATACTATTGTCTTCTGGATGGACAGGACATTATCAGAAACTTTATTTCATAACACTTTTCTATGTTTACTACTTCACCAAAAGCTGGTGTTAATTTGCCCTTCATGTTAATGTTATGATAAAAAAGAACATTTTATCTTTAATATATCCTCTTTATTTATTTCTTAAGTATAAATCTATCTTGATAAAAGCCTTTCAATTATCCAAGTGTATCTGACACTTCTTGAACATCACTGAAAGCCATCTTAGCTTCATCTCTCATTCCAGCCACTACTGCCACAAGCAGGTTTTGCAGGCTTTGGTCACCCAGGGTCCCTTCCCCTTACCCAGCTGACTCACATATCTGTAATCTGGAAATGCAGGAGATTTAATGACATCTGGGGCTGACTTTGATGAATAGGCAGAGGAACTGATGGGTAGATATTTCTTTTCTTCCTCAGGTGGATAGTTATTAGACATATTTTTCCCCAGAGGATAAGCAACCAGTCACCCATAACAGTGGCCATTGTATTGGCATCATTGTATTGGCTTTCCTTCTTCCCTATTCATTCTCTTCTTCCCTATTCATTCTCTTCTTCCCTTCTGCTCCTAGGATCATATTCCTAAATAAACACATGCCTTCAAGCTTTTAACTCAGTTTCTTTTTACAGGGAAACTTATACTAAGATAAAGGTACTTTTCAAGAACCTAATCATTGAGTACATGGATAGAAGATTTCAAAGCTATAACCCATTTAAGGAGTCCATTTTTTTCCAATTACAAAGTTAAATTATGCCCATTTCTATATTAGAGATAAGAGTCTCTCACCATTTCTAATCTGATGGCTTTCTGCACTGTATTGGACATTAAATGCTTGACATTAAATACTTTAAATACGATTTAAATACTTTAAATACGATTAAGGCAGGTGCTCTGCCTTAAATCAAAGCACCTGTATGCACATTCTGCTAGTCTCAAGCATCAGAGAAAATGCCCAGAAAGGCTTTTAGGGAAGAAAATAAAGATCCATTAATGAATTTACTAGCCTAGTAGGTCCTATAAGGAATTGGAAATACTAATATGAAATAGGAGTTCTCTCTCACCTCATGGAGGTCATTATTATACTAAGAGAAACAGATTTATGGATATAAGTACACACATATGAATGGTATGTTAAATACAGTTGTATGATATACAAACACAATTTTATTCTATAGAGAATGAATATAGAAATAAGTAGTACTTAGGTCCATTCCCCACCAAAACAAGATCTTATCTGTACAATCTTACTATATAATATTGGACTCATAATTTGAGTCTCATTTTTCTGAACTGTTAAATAGAAACAATTATAATGACTTTACAGGTTTCTGTGAAGATTCAAAAAAGACACTGTGAAAAGTTTTTGGCATGTCATATATGGTAGCTATTTTGCTTATATCATTTTCATCATTAATAACAAATTTCATTCATGTAAATTTTTCAACAAACGTTTGAGTACCTATCTAGTGACAGGCACAGTGATAACCAACACAACACAAGCAAGAAAATAAAAATGGTTAAAAGGTTAAATGGTTAATGGTTAAAATAAAAATGGTTAATGGTTAAAAGGTAGATGGAGGCTTTAAGAGGAGGCAGCTTCCCTAATACTGTGTTCGCAGGACAGGTAGGCTCTTGGTGCTCCCAGTCGGTGAGGACATGATACACAGCATGGGAGAACTCAGAATTCTAATTTGAGGTTAGGACTTCCAGAGCCTGTCATTTATAGAAGAGCACCTCCCATCACCCCAGAGCTCATTGACAATGACACCATTGTTGTTTTACTGGCTTCTTTGCTCCAGAAAGTGTTGAATTATAACTCGCTCAAGCAGAACTATTTAGCTGCCCTCCCTTTTTATTCTGTTGTCTGTGTTTTGTTATTATGTACATTCAATTAAGATTGATATCTGTACTAAGAGAATCTGAGTTCTCACCAAGCCCCAAAGAGAAATCACTCACTGGGAACCAAAGTACTATGGCTCCATTATGATCTGAGGGCAAACAGCAGCTGAATGATGAATTGTGTACTCTATTATTTTGTTGTAGATAAATATATTTCAAATGATAACTGAGACTCAGCTGAAACACATCAGTAACCAATACAAACAAAACTACTCCTTTTATTAATGGATAGAAGTCCCTACATCCTATTACATTTTATTTTATTCACTGTGATTGTCTCTAAGAACAAGAAAGATTAACTCTTATTTAGGCTCATTTGAATTAACATGATTTATTTCCTTCTTGATAAATTATGTTGAATTAATCCTTTTCGACAGTGCTGAGAACCAAATATTAGATAAGCTACTTAATCACAAGCCCTGTCAGAGCCCAAATCCACTCCAGACTTAATAAAAAAATTGTGAGAACAATGAGGATGCTGACAGATCAGATTAACTGCCCCAAGAGACATTTGAGAAATGCCCTCCTCAGGGTGTTTTCAGATCTTTGCATACACAGCTAGACAGACAAAAAGTCTGGAATTTGTTATTTTAAACTAGGATGGCATATTCACTTACAAATCCAGGTTTGAGGAGGCCTAAAGCTTATGCAATTTGGGCAGGTTGGGGGGGAGCATTTAAAAATCATACAAATGGAAAATTAGGTACAAAATTCAATATGGATTTAGACTAAAAACACAAATTTTTAAAAGTTGACAAATAGCACAAACATTATCAAATTCAAAAAACTAACATACTATGTGTGCTAAGTAAATAATTGCCTGATTCACTTCTATGTTACCTTTTTCATGCTCTTTGTTCTACTCTTTGATAACTTTTTCATATTATAATTTTACAGTATCATTTTTTGTAGAAAAATAGAATTGATTTCTAGAATGACTGATCATATAGTATCTTATATTATGATGGTTGTGAATAGGCATCAATGAGAACTGACTCCTCTGCTTACAATCCTACACCTCTGATGATTGGAAGAACATCCCCCAGACTGGCTTCCAGCTCCTTTCAATAAGTGCCGTCCACATAACTCATACTATGATGTGACTGACATCTAGCCCTGCATCTTCATGTCACAAATGCCAGACGCAGTAAATGTTAGGAATATTCCTGGAAGCTATTAATATTTCTATGTCAGGATGGTTTACAATGTGGAAGGATGGTTTACAATTCATGGAAGTAGCTTTTTTCATGAAAGAGCTATTGATGTCCCTCAGAACACGAGGTGACAAACATTGATCTAGAGCCCTTGAATGGCAACTTGAGCCTCCTATTCTCTCCCAAGTATATAAACATGATTTTTGGCCTCAGCATTTGAATTCAGATCCCTTAACTTCTTTATTGGTATTTGTGACCTCTTCTGTATTTCTCCAAATCCTTCCTAAGTTGAAAAACCCAGCAATGAGCACAGAGCCCTCCTCAGTACAGTGTCCATGCTGCATAAAACAGGATTGCTTCATGGTCTCCATACATGTTAGAGTGCACATTTCTGCCAGTTACAGCACATACAATCATCAAAAGGACATTTGGAAAGTATTTTTATTAAAAGCACACTCTTCACATTAAAAAGGTAAAAGGAAAAGAAAAATATGATTCTTAAAGCTAATGTTGCATTTTGCCTGTGAATTTGGCTGATAAAAATTCTTGAATGATTTAACCCTATATTAAGGATTCAGCATCTTAATTTTGGCAGGAGATCTTGGGGTTTTAAGAAAAACATGGTTGAAAACCCTATTCTTCAAACTATCTGATAATTACATGGCTTACATCCTTTTCTTCATTTTCTCAAATTCCCTTGGTGGTTTTGTAGCATTAAACAGTGCTAGATTCAAAAGCAGGAACAAATTTAACACTTACACAGAATTCCTAATGTCATTTATTCTCCTAACAAGCTTAGTGAGAAATGAAAAAATGAAGTAAAAGACATTTCTTACTTGTGTGCTTCCTCCAAGCAAAGCAAGAGAATAGATGTAACAGATTCCACGCATTAGTGAGCACTCTATTACCCCATTTTGCGAAGAATCAAATCCAAAGAGCCATCTGTTCTCAATAATTCCTCTTCCTTCTATCCCAGCAAACTGCCCACAGCACTAGGAGAATTCCGTAGTGCCATAAAGAATACCTCTGGCTTCGAACGGGTCACAGCATGAAGGTCAGGTCTATATAGTTCCAAAAATATTTAATGCAAAAGAAAGAAGAAAATATGGGTAACAGTTGATCTCCTATTAATCAAAATGCTCAGGAAGTTTCTATTAAATTGAATTTTCTAGTTGAGCATAGAGTAAGCATAATATCGTTGATATGAAACCTACTGCAGATGTCCCTGTTACAGGAGCACGCTAATCAATGTTTTTTAACCTCTGTCCTCTCTTAATGAGTATAAAAATGTCCTCCCTGCCCCAGAGTTTCTGTTCCTTTTGCATATGTCCAGAGCCCTTGCTCTTCTTGTCTTCACAATGGAATCACTGAGAGGCTATGCATTTTCATCAGCCGAGAAGTTTCCTTTAGCTTTTGTGATGTAATTTACATTATAAAAGTAATGGCTTTTGTGGCATTTCAATTTGAAAATTTTATAATATTAAATATGCATTTTCATACACTCCCTGGGAGAGTGAGATATGATTTCCTGGGGATAGGCATGTCTCTGCCCCATCCCTACCCACAAATGAGAAACACTGTTCTAAGACTAAGGATTCCAATTTTCTGCTTTAGTAAATAGGATGGAGAGAACATAATTGAATTCCCATTTAGTGCTTAAGATCTAATAATGCCTTGGGCTCTGTATGATAAACTTAAATCTTCAATATACAGCATTATGGCTACAGAGTCATGACACAAGAGAACTTGACTGGAAGGTATACCATAAAACCTGAAAACACCACAAGGTACTCCTCCCCTATTTTTTTAGCAGGGTCTCAATTACCATGAGCATTGTTCAGAATTTAAACATGAAAATATTTAGGCTATGCTACCAATACAGCCCATCTTTGATTTTTTTTTCCCCCATAGCATCTTCTATTATTTACAGAAAAAAAGAAGCTAATCTTTTTTATCCATTGATTTAGAGCCCTCCTATGTTTGCAGATAATGTGACTATTTTCCCATGTTGGTATTTGCTCAGGCCCTGGGTGTTAACTGCCATAATTCTCCTCACGTGCTCCTGGCAATTAATCCCTCATGCAGTATGCATACTTTGGTGCCCTTTAACTGCATGACCTCCACTCTCTCATCTCCCCAGGCTAATACCATGCTAACACCTGGATTCTGCCTTCCAATTTTAAGAGATACTGAGTTCAGGAAACAAAAATAGAATGAGCTTGAAGTGTCTTATTTTTATTCCACTATTTCATGGTCCCTTTGAGTTTCACCTTGAAATTCATTGAGAGGAAAATGAGGTAAAATTGCACCATTTCAGCTATGTAGTATTCTGCATCCTTTTTTGGCTATTGTTGGTTCCTGAAATGCTAAGGTTTCAGACAAATATTTAGACAATAAAGGACCATAGTTTGTTAGAGAAACCCTTGGCCATTCAGGGGTGCATCCCTCTCCTCAAATTCCTTTGCTCAAAAGGGTATGCATGAAACTATGGTTACGGCATAAAGTTGTCAAAGAGGTAAATATATTTTTAAAGATGTTCTGAAATATGATGTCAGCAAGGTAGCTGAAGAGGAACACTTAGTGTCATCTGCCCCACAAAAAAAGACAAAGGGGACAAATAGCTTAAGACTTGACTGCAACAGTAAAGTGAGAGCACTGGAATGCAGTAGGGGAGTAGAGAGGTACCTGTGGTGCTGGGAAGCCCAGGAGGGCAGCGTGAGGCACTGGCCTCTGCAGCCCCATCTCCCCTGCCCGGAGGATTGGACAGGCCAGGAGTCAGGAGGGACTGTACTGAGGTACAGAACATTAAGGCCTGCTTGAGGTGATATAAATGTATAAGGCTTAAGGTATGCACCCATTTCCTGGAGAAGCTGGCCACTTCTTGAGGGAATGGGAATTGATAGCTCTGAGCTATGTGCCTAGGGATGTTTATCCTGGACTTCCTAGACTGCCTAGGATTGTTTATCCTGGGCTGTCCAGGAATGTTTACCCTAGGCTCATGCCCAGAACTGTTATCTGAGACCAGTCACTACAGGCCCCGGTTCCTGGCCGGATCTGGGACCTCACATGACCAAAGCATACGCCTTTTTGGCGCCAAAGCCTTCCTTTGTTCCGACCCCCATATAAACAGCATAGATGTGATCTACTGGTTCAGACAGATCATTGCTGTGGTCCTGGGTGTCATTTGGGGAGTTTTGCCATTACCAGGTTTCTTGGGAATAGCAGGATTCTGCCTAATCAACGCAGGAGTCCTGTACCTCTACTTTAGCAACTACCTACAGATGGATGAAGAAGAATATGGCAGCACATGGGAGCTCACAAAAGAGGGGTTTATGACCTCTTTTGCCTTGTTCATGGCCATTTGGATCATCTTTTACACTGCCATCCACTATGACTGATGGTGTACAGTTCCCACCTGTTCCCTGTCCAGTCCAAAGAACCCTCTTAATTGCAACACAGAAGCATGATTGTTGGGGCACCCCAGCCCCTTGGAACCTGAAAGACCTGTGTTTCCTGGACCATCAGTGTGCTGGGCATCAGTGTTTCTGCAAGGATTGTGACCTGAAACTTTTTGAAGAACCATCACCTTTGGGGGAAGCATTTTTGAATTTGTGCATCACCCACCATTTCTTCTTGGATGCCACCATGTAACAGCCATTCACCAAGTGGAGCTGTCATTTAATTTGATGCACCTCTGGATTTGGATGAAACATTAAATTGTCTTCCTCGAGTATCCAAAAAAAAAAAAAATCTGATTCCAGAGTACATCAAGATGGCAAATCAGTACTTCATTTCTTCCTGTTCAACCTCTGCGTGCTGCTGCCTACCTGCTTGATATCCCAGCGTGTTGCCTTCACCGCTGCCTGAGGCTGCCGGTGATGGTAAACTCCAGTGCTGTAACTTCCCCGTGATGGTTAATTCTGGTGCTAATAATGGGATCTTAGTGGTATGATTACCCTTTTGTGTTCTTCCTCTGCGGTACTTTTCTCTTCCTTTCTATTTCTCTTCCCCCTTAATAAATGTAAGTAAAACTGGTGTGGCTTGTGGTGGTGTGTCCTGCAGATCAAGCTTAAAGTAGAAAAAAGTCTGTGCACAGCAATTGATAAAATTATCAATACAGGGACTTCCCATTTAGGGAAAAAGGTAAGCAAAAGATCCCCACCATTGCCACTACAAATACCTATGGTCTTTACACCAGGAGAACCCCGCAGTCCTTGCAAGTCCTGAGTGCAGTTTGGAGAGCTTCCAGACACATTAGCAGCTGCTTTACTCCAAATTAGGAGCACAAAGTGCACGCTCCCCTACCTGTCGCCCATGAACCAAGCTGCTGCAGAACAGTGTCATCTTGAGACCAGAGCTATCTCTGGAGTGCACCCCCTCTCTGGGAGCCAGTAGCCACTACACCTCTTCAGCAAGGTTCCATCTGTTAAGGAACCCACAAGGGGGATCTCTATTGCCCACTGTACAGAAAGCCAATTACTAAGACAACTAGGATTGTCAAGGAAGAAAGGATTTATTGCAGAAGGATGCATCAGCCGGGAAGTGGGAGGAATAGACTCCCTCAAATATGCCTCTCTGACCAACAGGGTCAGGGTTTTTTCTGGAAGTGAAATGAATAATGCATGAGGGGGGAGTGAGTGTTACATGTTTGGGGTGGAGTACAAGGCACACAAGCACAGTGAGAAAGCATGATAGTACACACATCCCATGATCGAAAAACAGTGGATAGGTTGCCCCCAGGGTGGGGATTTTAGTAGTATAATGAGCTAGGGTTAATACTGGTCATCCTTTCAGCCTATGTACAGGCGGGATGTGGGGAGTAGGCTGCTCCGTGGGTCCTTGGGCACAGGTGTCGCTTACCTTGTCTTCTCCAGACAGACAGGTGGTGTAAGTCTCTGCAGTTATCTCGTGGCTACAAGGGGGCTCCACCATTTCTGGGAAAGAAACTCAAAAGGGAATGCATCAGTGCAACAAAAGGTTACAAAGTTCTGGTCAGCAAATCTTACTAGCCTGGGAACTTGAAAATAAGAGAACTACAAAAAAAAACACTAAAAAATGTTCTATCTTATGGAGCTGATTATGCATCTTCACTACATCAAGCCCACAGGGTGGCTGAACACCACAATAAGAACTACACAAAGCTTGGGCCTGAGATCAGCTGTGATTTCTTGGTCCTGCACAACAGGGAAACAAACCCCCTCTGCTGCACTTTCTGTCGGAGGAACAGACTGCCAGTTCTACCTAGGATGAAACTGCCCTTGAGCCAGCCAAACCACTGTGGGCCCTCCTCCAAGCAGACAAGACCCACCCCCAACAGCTGATATGCCTCTGGTCCAGCTGTGCACCTGCATTCAGGACATGAGAAACACCCCGCAGCACACATGACCCTCCCAGAGACATGCCTCTGGTTTGCCCAACAGCCGTGCATCCACAATCAAGGCCTGAGAAACTGTCCTGCAGGCCACCCCTGGCAGGCACACCCCTAGGCCAGCCAGGCAGCCAAGAGCTCACATCTTGGACCTGAAAAATAGCCCCATGTGTGTGCCACGCCTGGCTGATGCACTCCCAAGCTAGCCAAAAATCCTTGCACCTACATCCTGGGAATGAGAATCAACCTTACAGGCCACCCTCAGCAGACATGTCCCCTAGCCTAGCCAGAGCAATTTGCCAAGAGATAGAAAGGGCATTCAAATTGGAAAGGAGAAAGTCAAAGTGTCCCTCTTTGTAGATGAGGTGATCATATATATAACATATATATATATATATATATATATATATATATATATATAAAAATCCAAAGACTCTACCAAAAAACTTGCAATTTTATTATACTTATCAGTTTTAAGATATGAAATACACAAATCAATAGCATTTCCATACATTATCAATAAACTAGCTGATAAAGTCAATAGGCAATCCCATTTACAGTAGTTCCACAAAAAATAAAATACCAAAGAAAAAAATTTAATCCAGGAAGTGAAAAACCTCTGCAAGGAGAACTATAAAACACTAATGAGAGAAATTGAAGAGAATACAAACAAATGGGAAAATATCCCATATTTATGGATGAAATAAATATTGTTAAAATGACAATACACCCAGAGCAATCTACAGATTCAATGCAATTCCTATCAAAATACCAATTACATTCTTCACAGAAATAGAAGATAGTCCTAAAACTTGTATGGAACCACAAACAACCTGGAATTAGCCAAAGCAAGACTGAGCAAACAGAGCAAAGCTAGAGGCACTAGCCTTCAAAATATACTATAAAACAGTAGTAACCAAAACATCATGGTATTAGCACAAAAACACATAAACCAATGGAACAGCATAGAGAACCTGGAAATTAATCCACATATCTATAGCCAACTGATTTTTGACAAAGGTGCCAAGAACACTCATTGAAGAAAGGACAGTCTCTTCAATAAATGATGGGAAAACTGGATATCTATATGCAGAAGAATGAAACTAAACCCTAACTTCACCTATCACCCTGCACAAAAATCCACTCAAAATGGATCAAAGACCTAAATGTAAGATGTGAAACTATTAAGAGTACTAGAAGAAAACATAGAACAAATGCTTTAGGACATTGGCCTGGGAAGAGATTTTATGAATAAGGCCTGAAAAGCACAGACAACTAAAACAAAAATAAGTGGGATTATATTAAACTACAAACCTTCCACACAGAAAAACAGAGTGAAAGGATAACCTACAGAATGGGAGAAAATATTTGCAAACTATCCATCTGACAGGCGAGTAATACCCAGAATATACCAGTAACTCAAATATCTCAACAGCTAAAAAAATCTAAAAATGGGCAAATGATCTGAATAGACATTTCTCAAAAGAAGACATTCAAAATGGCCAAAAAATATAAGAAATTCTCAACATCACTAATCACCAGGGAAATGCAAATCAAAACAAAGTATCCTCTGACCCCTATTTAGATGGCTATTATCCAAAAAACAGACAAAAAAAAATGTTGGCAAAGATGAGGAGAAAAGGGAACTCTTAACCACTGTTGGTGGGAATATAAACTAGTGCAACCACTATGGTGAACAGTATGAAGGTTCCTCAAAAACTACAAATAGAAC
The DNA here is from genome assembly GCF_040939455.1 of Microcebus murinus. NCBI lineage: Eukaryota > Metazoa > Chordata > Mammalia > Primates > Cheirogaleidae > Microcebus > Microcebus murinus. The sequence goes on along the minus strand of NC_134107.1, from coordinate 70,963,528 downwards.
TACCATGTGATCCAGCAATTCCACTACTTGGGTATTTATCCAAAGGAAAGGAAATCAGTATACCAAAGAGACATCTGTACCCCCATATTTACTGCAGCCTTATTCACAATAGCCAAGATACAGAATCAACATGTGTTCAACAGATAAATGGATAAAGAAACTGTGATATATATGCACAATGGAATATTATTCAGCCATAAAAAAGAATGAAATCCTGTCATTCATAGCAACATGGATGGAACTGGTGGTCACTCTGTTCCTGGCTTTATTTCACTTAACATAAAGTTAAACACTGTGTGTTGTCACTTATACGTGGAAGCTAAAAAAAGTTGATCTCGTAGAAGTTAAAAGTAGAACAAAGGATAGTAGAGGCTGGGAAGAGTAAGGGTAGGAGAGGGATAGGGAGAGATTTTTTTAAAGGATTCAAAATGATATCTAGATAGGAAGAATAAGTTGTAGTATTCCATACCACTGTAGAATGACTATAGTCATCAATAATACATAATTTCTAATAGCTAGGAGGATATTGAATGTTCTCCAACATTAACAAATGATAAATGTTTGCAATGATATCTATGCTAATTGCCCTGATCTGATCACTATATATTATATGCATCGAAGCGTCACTATATAACAATGAATATGTACAATTTAAATTTTTTAAAAAGATGTTCATGACATGAGGAAGTATAGTTAACTCTAGGTGGATAATAGAAGGGAGGTTTTGGAGGGATAATTGTGGGAGACAGAAGATTCTGCACCCCATAAAAAGGCTTGAAAGTTTTACAGAAGGGATTATAATGAATAAAATCCCTGTGCCTGCAGAGATTAGGAAATACTTTATCATAAACTACTTTCTTTACAGCAGCTATCAGAGTGGTTTGCATTTAAGTCACAAATCTGTCCATGTACTAATCAAGAAATAAGCAGAGGAGGCAAAATAGGGGAGAAAACCTATTCCAGGTGGTTTGGCTTTCTCACTGCAAGCACAGAGTTGGCTTGGACCGAGACTTTCAGTACTTTAATGACCAGTAAATCCACAGCTTCATGTGACGTAAAGCTTTTGTTACAGTGCTGCATAGACACAGGCAACACTTTATGGATCAGTAGAGCTTATTTTTAGTCTACACAGTCTTGTCTGGTGTCTAACGTTTTAAAGCCAGCTTGTAGAATCAGCTCAAGTTACAAATCCCATTTCATCAAGTTATTTTCCATAATTCTAGAAACAAGTAAACCACTCTTTATAGGTTCTTGAAAATATATTGTTACACAATGCAACAGAAATTTCTCACTTTACTGGGCTAGGCATTTCCATCCTGCTTGAATTACTCCAATGAACTTCTGAGGCAACTTTTTCAAGTTCCCCATTTCAAGTTAAGCCTTGTTAAACTCCCAAAAGCAAACAGACTGTTCTGCTATAACTAAGAACACACCCCATCTCTCTCTCCATCTTCTACCTCCATTTTTCTTTTTTTATCATCACCCTGATCAAAGTTTAATCCACCAGAGACAGCTAGAAATCTAGGGAAGAAAGATCACTATGCTCTTACCTCAATTTCTAATGTTTGCTCTGATGTTCTCTTGCCGTTTCCTGATAGGTCTTGAAGGGAAACCATCAGATCCATTTTTAATAGTTGACCAACTTGAATAAAATCAAGAAATATGTGGGATTATAGAAAAACAAATTATACTGCAGCAAAATATATATACGATGTAGCTCTGACAAATCAGCCTTCAAATTTTTTACAAAGAACTCTGCTGAGGCCATGCTAGGATGAGACTTAAGGAACGTGTATGGTCATTTCAGAGAAAATGTTAAAAATCTGTTGCATATTCACTAAGTAGACATAATTTCACATCTTTAAAGGAAAGAAATATAATCAACAATGAAACAGCCTCACTCAACACTGCTCTAGAATGATACCCTATTCACAAATAGAGATAACCAACTTTATAGGACATTTTCACAGAAATTACCTCGTGTGATCCTTACATCAGGCAGGTTAGGTATTCTTAGCTACATTTCAGTGACTAGGAAGCTGCGCTCAGCATTACTTCTATAAGATCACGTAGCTAATTAATGAGGGAGTCAGGCTTCTAATCACCAGTCTTCTCACTTCTGACTTCCAATCATTCTTTCCACTGCCCTTCAAACTGAGTTTTACTTTCATTCATTCCACAAAAGCCAAGCACCTGAATATGCCAGTCAACCAGGAACAGTTCAAAGCAACCCTTTTCCAAGTCCCTGACCTTTGGCACCAAGGGTAAGGAATGAGGGGAATGATGCCAACTGCCATCACACTCCAAATGTGAGACAGGTCAGCCGAGAACATCTTTTCAGTTAAAACTTACTTCTTAGTCCATTTTGTGATGCTGTAACAGAATGCCTGACACTGGGTAATTTATAATGAACAGAAAGTTTTTGCCTCACTATTCTGGAGGCTGGGAAGTCCAAGAGCAAGGTGCTGGCATCTGGCAAAAACCTTCTTGCTGCACCATCGTGTGGAGAAGGTGGAAGAAGAGTGCAAGAGTGAACCCATTCCCACAAGCCCTTTCCATAGTGATGTTAATCTACTCATGATGGCTCCTAAGTGACCTAAACACCTCCCATTGGGCACCCCCTCCCAACGCTATCACATTGGGGTTGCTTCCAACAAGAATTCTAGGGAACACATTCAAACCACAGCACCTTTTATCTCTTGCCCAATTATGGTGTTGCGGCAGTGTGTACAGCTAGCATTACAACTCGTTACAGCTCTTACCCATTTGACCGGGGAAAGAACTGAGCAGGACACGAAGAGTCAGAGAACAGCCTTTAGTCTTCTACAACAGACTCGGCATACCTAGCGTTACAGCTCTCTTTGTGTCTTCCGATGTTCTCCCCCTTCCTGCCCTTCTGCCCCTGCTTTTATACCCTTGGTAGGGCTCAAGAAGCCTCCAATCAACTACAAGCTTTAACATCCAATCAGCAACAGGCTTTAACATCCAATCAACAACAAGCCTTAACATCCAATCAAAACAGTGGGATTCAAAAATTACTCAATCAGGATCATGCAAGCAGCGTGGCCAGAAACAGGCAGCGGCATGCGGGCCTGGGGCATTCCAGCCCACGGGATCCCAGGCACCAGTGTGCCCCCGGCGTCCCTGGCAGCAGTTTGATGCAGGCGTTGGGGTGGCAGCATGCCTTCCAACTGGCCACAAGCAGCACCGGCCCGCGGAACCACGGGGAGGCGGCAATCAGCCACGTCCTAGCGCCTGACATTTTCCGCATCAATGGGAGTACCCCTCTGACAAAGTTCAAAATGGTACAATGTACAAAAGAAATGCCCTGCCCGACACTGCCCCGAGTCTATGCCTTATACCAACTCTTACTCCTCTGCCTTTCCATAAAATCCTGTTTTAATTGCTTTCATTTTATAATATTTTTTTTCATTTCCTTTTTGTTATGGCCCAGTTATGGAGCTTTAGCAAACAAAAGTGCCTACACAATGAAAAGGCCACAAAAACTGTCACCTCCTTTAGCAGCAATTAAAGCAACCCTGAAGGAAAATTTAACTCTCCACCTACCATTCATCATGTGCTAACAGCTTTCTTTCTTTGCAACACAGTGTCTCCAAGGTATACAGAAGTGCCTCAGACCTTGCCTAATTTCTTCGTTTATGTCTGTTTTAACACAGAACCTCTAAGAAAACCCTAAATTTGCTTAGGTTATTTCTGGCTCTTTAAACCACCACTCCCCTCCCTTGTCCACATATTCAAAATAGTCTCTGCCCTCAGGAGACTTACATTTAAACTGAGCCCGTGAAAAAGAGACAAATGTATGAATTATCAGTCTATACCATGCTAATACCATGTGCTATATTTATATTAATAAAGCATTAAGTATTACATAAATCATAATCATGGGAAGAGTCAAGCATAGCAAGACTAAAAACCTTAAACTGTTTTTCCTCTGCTCTCACACCACTCAACAATCAACACAGAAGATTTCTGTAACCAAATGTGGGTGGGTTTCTCCCCCCATACCAAGCAAGCAAGCAATTCTGCAGCAGACACCAGCTGGGTGTCCTCTGATTCAATTCTGACACTGTCTACCTGGGGATGCCCTCAGATCCCACAGGTTGAGGGCTCAGACCCACAGACTGCCCCCCACTACTTCCCACCAGTCAAAAGCCCAGGCCTCTGGGGCATCAGATGGACTGGCTTCAAGTTGGGATTCTCAGGTCCGCTCTTACGGTTTGATTAATTTGCTAGGGCAGCTCACAAAGGTCAGGGAAAACACTTAAATGTTTACCAGTTTATTATAAAAGATATTACTAAGGATACAGATAAAGAGATGCACAGGGCTAGGTATAGGGGAAAGAGCTCAAAACTTCTGTGCTCTCCCTGGGTGTGCCATCCTCCAGGAACCTCCACGTGCTCAGCCATCCAGTTCTCTGAACCTGGTCCTTTGGGTTTTAATGGAAGATTCTTACCTAGGCATGACTGATTAAATCATTGGCCATTGGGGATTAATTTGACCTTTGGCTCCTCTCCTCTGAGGTAAAGAGGGTTAGAGACCATGGCATGGTTAGACCAACCTTCTAATTACACCTGGGTCTCTCAGGTGACCAGCCCCCATCCTGCAGCTACCTAGGGGCTACCAGCCACCAATCAATTCATTAGCATACACAAATGTCACTATGGAATTTCTTAAGGATTTTAGGAGTTGTGTGCCAGGAAACAGTTTCAAAGACCAAATATATATTTTATATTACACACAAATTCTGGTAAAATGTTTACTATAATCACTGCTTTAGGAGAAACATAAGCTAATTGATTTTGTCTTTCTGAGTATAGAGAAGAGAGCTGATGAGAAGATCTAAAGTGTAGCCGGGTAACCTAAAATGTCTCATGTCTCATTATTGAGGTTGGCTCATTTATACTTAATAAGCAGTTACTACACAAATGAGACAAACAGTTAAGAAACTTAGTTGACTAGCCATTTAACAAACAGTTTTAAGCAGGTTTTTCTAGATTTCTTTCAGAAATGTAGTTCATTCTTCAGTTCCAGCGATTTTTTTTTTTTTTTCATTTTTGGTCATTAAAGTTGCCTAACACTTAAAAATTTGCTTTCACTCAAAGAATGAAATTTATTCTTTGAAAACTATGGACTAGTATTCTGGGGGGGGGGGTGTTCAAGGCCAGCAGCTGTCTCTGATGCCCTTTTTCCTTTACTCATCATCAAAATTACCATATAAGCTATAGCCTTATGCCATTCAAACACTGAACAGCCTCATGGAGGGCAGTTCTATTCCTACATTGCTGATGGAAAAGCTGGGGTTCATAGCACTTAAGTGACCTCACAGATGACCTTGACAAGGACACTCATTGCAGATAGGAACTGGATATAGAGATGGAGAGCAGGGCAGAGAACATTCCAGGCGTAGGAAACCTACGCAAGCATAAGTGGAAGCACAGGGCTGAGAGCAGGTCCAGCTGCCCAGGAGCTTGAAATCGCCCTTTGTCCCCAGGCGCTGTCTAGCTTCAAGGCCCATCTTGCAGTTCTTTCTTTCAATGACAGATTTAGGACTTCCTTACCTCTGGTGAGACATAATAGGCATCTGCTTATAACATCTTATAGAGGAAATGTAGAAAATGCTTTATAATACTTTTTTCCCACTGACTGACTCAAGTTTTAAAATGCCCCAATTGTACAAAGTCAGTACATACTCAGTCCATATCTTGTCTCTTGCTACACGTGGGCTGTGGAACTCGGCTGAGGCTCATCTACAAAGAGGGGATGGTAACGCCCACTCCTCGCGGTTGCTGGGAGGACGAAATGAGGTAACACAATGAGGCAGCCAAGGGAAAACTTTCCCATCACCCCCTGAAGCGTCACTCAAAAATCAACTCACAAAAGGCATAGGAATAGGAGAGAAGGCCTACAAAGTAACGTGCATGGAGGAGAACCACAGAGTGATTCCCCACCCTCCAATACAGAAGCTTATATACCATTTGAGGTTACAGAAAGAATGGGGACTCGAATCATGACAAAACAGGTTACAGTGGCAAAACACAACATGGAAAGGGGAAGAAGAGGAGGCCTGGAAGCAAAGGTGACCTTATTGTACAGATGAAACCTCCTCAATGTTTAGCGTCCTCAGACAGAATAGGTGGGTGAATGTTTCTTTCAAACCTTTAATGGTGTCAAACTCTCAGTTAATCTTTCCTAGATTAGACAAAATTAGGCCCCCAGAGAAGGCCTGGCTGCATCAGTGCAGATTTTTCTCTACAGATGCAAATCTCTCCCATAAAAGATAGCTTTTTAGCTATTATATTTCCAGCCCTTCTGTATAGCCATCTTGAACTATGTAAGGAAATATATTTTGGGGTGAAATATTCTGGCTTCCTTCAGTGTGAAGGTTCCTAGTTAAGTGCCTGTCACAAAGAAGTGTTGTTTTGGGCTGGAATTAATGAATTTGGTTGTATTTGGCTATTATCAACTCCTCTTGACATTTTTCCTCCTAATTTTTCCTAGTTCTGCCGATGTCTTTGACATCAAGAAATCACTAGCATCTCCAATTCCAGGCAATCTGGCCTAAGAAAGGGGAGGAAGCCAACAACTTGGAGACCTCATGCAATAACTTTCAATAATCCTGTTTTTAAAGCAGAAGTCTAAATTCTACTAGCTGTTTTAAAACGTTGTAAAATGTTTTCTATTTCCCTCCAGAATTGTGCTGATGCCCCAAAATCCCATTAAAAATTCTACACAGGCAATTGTATTGCAGTAAATGGCTTAAAATTTTTAATACTTCCCTCCTGGTGCATCAGCTAAGCATTGGCACCAAAGGCAAATCTGGACTCTTTCTAGGAGCTCATCTGCTCCCTGGGGCTTCTTTTAAACTATAATCTACTTACTCCAAGGGGAGAGATGTTCCTATAACACTAAACTGAAATGTTGTAAACAGAGTTTGGTGCCCTCATTTATTTTGTGTGGGGACTTATTCCTGGAGTCGAAATTATCCCAGCTATTATGTGTTAGGGGTTGGGGGAAATAGAAACAGTCCTGGTGGTGATGGTGGGGATCAGTCCAAGCAATATCTAAGTGAGGAGACACTGGTGGTCTGAAGGAGGTGGTCTGAACACACAAAGTGGCAGGTGGAGGGTCAGATGGGAAGTAGAGTCCATCAACCAACAGTCAAAGAGCCAAGAAGTCAGACTGAGAGAGGCTGGACGTAGGTCAGGAGCAGGTGCAGCAAGGCATGACAGAAGAGGCATTTGCTGGCACAAGGTTCCACCATCAATGACAAGGATGGCCTGAGGTTAGTATTGGACACAGCTGTCCAAAGAAAGGCTCTGGAATTGGGAGGACACAGTTCTTAGCGGGGGTTTCTAGCCTAACCAGTGGCCTACTGGCGGGGATTTTTTTGTTTTCATCTCACTAATCTTTCTTTATTGCCTGACAACATTAGCCAAAGAACTTAAAACGCTTCTCCCTGGCTTCTGGGACCCTGAAGTCCTCATGCTAACTCCTGGCCCTTCCTGGACAGCTCCTCTGGCTGGGACAGCCAGCTTCTAAATATTGGCATTTACTTCCACTCCCTGGATAGTCCCCTCTGAGCTTTATCTATCACCTGTTTAGAGATGCCTTGCAGATTAGTATCCCCTCCCTAGAGCAGTCCCTGAATGCCAGACTCACTTATCACGTGTTTAAAGGACAACATATCACATGGGCATTTCACCTCCAGCCTATACTTCCCCAGAACCAACCATTCTTTCTCTCTCTCCCTCCCTCCTACCCCTCCTCATTATCTCCTCCTCTTCCCCTCCCCCTTTCCTTTCCCACCCCAACCCCAAATTCCTCTAGCACTGCCCGGAGTGTACACACACACACACACACACACACACCCCTACAAACACCTACACAATCAAAAGCTCAATGTAATTTAAAACAGTACTTCTTAAACTTTAATGTACATACAAATCATCTGAGTATCTTGCTACAATTCAGATTATAATTTAGAAGCCAGAAGTGGGGCCCCAAATTTTGCACTTCTAACAATTCCCAGGTTTCATCTATGTTGCTAAGCCCTGGGCCACACTTAAAGTAACAAAGGTATTAGGAACCAAGTCACCTGAATTAGATTCTCGCCTCTGCCACTACCTCCCTTCATATTCTTGAGTTGTTTCATTCCCCTATTTGGAATTCAATGTCTCTCTCTGTAAAATAGGGTGAATGGACCCAACAGTCCCTGAGGTTTTTATGCAGTTCTAACAGCATAAATGGAGGGCTGAAATCTCTGAACTGTAGCTACCAAGATATAATCCATTTCTGTGCAGTGAACCCTGTGGAAAAACTAACCAGGATTTAGTAGTAATGCTGAATTAAACTAGGATATGCTAGTGATACAATTCAAAGTGATCCAGCTAGAAAGTGGCACCACAAGAATTCAAATACAGCATCTGACTCTGAAGCCATGATAATACTAAACACTTGTATGACATCAAATCTAAAACGCACTTTTTCATATTTTTACATCTCTGAAATCAGAATGTCTTATAAGTTTTTAAAAAAATTACAATTGTTAGTACTTAGGGCATAAAGTGTGGTGCATTTCTCAGTCAACAGTATCTTTGAGTCAAGAAAATATATTAACAGCACTTTTTATGCAGCAGGCATCATTCCAAACACTTCACATCTATTAACTCATCTAATCCTTACCACAACCCTGTGATACAGTCTATTATTATCCCCATCATATAAATAAGACTGAGACAAGGAGCTGCTAAGTACCTTGTCCCCCGCCTTCCCTGCTAAACAACTAGGGAGTGTTGAGGCTCATATTAGAAACTCAGGCATTCTGATTCCAGACTCTATGATCATAACTACCATATTATTTTTTTTGTTTTCAAGGCAAGCATGAAAATGAAGTCTATTTGAGAGAAAGATGGGATTATAGGGCAAGAGCAAGATATAGGTTTACATACACCTACAGATGATGACCAGACTCATTGTCATAGTAAAGGGAGAGAAAAAGGACACAAAAAGGCCATAACTGCCATATTCTATTCCTTAGTGCCATACTCTTTACTACTATGCTGCATCAGCTGTATCTACAATGCTTTTCTGTCCCAAGATGTCTATATGAGTTTTTGTATGCATTTAAAGAGACAGTGGATTTCTTCTCAGCTTTCCACAATTTCACAATGCCCAGCAGTGTTTTCCTGATTGCTTCATAGGTGGATGTGCAATGCATGTTTATTAAATCTGTTTAATTTTAACACCAAAATAAAAAAAAGACTTAAGCATGGACTTCTTCCATCCTTTCAGCTTTCCTAATGTTTATTGATTTGTTAATTGAATTCAGTGGTTCTCAAGGGGGCAATTTTGCCTCCCAGGGGATATTTGTTGTTGAGAGATGTTTGTCACAACTGGGGGTGGGAGTTCTACTGCCATCTAGCAGAGAGAGGCCAGGGATAATGCTAACCATCCTGTAATTCACGGGCTGGCCCATGACAACAAAAGGCTATCCAATCTTAAAACATTGATAGTGCCTAGATTGGGAAACCTTGAATTTATTCAATAAATATGAAGCACCTTTCTCAACCTCCCTTTTCTCATCTATAAATCTGGAAGTTCACAGTATCGAATAAAAATCTCGAAAGTACTACCACACCATGCATGAATTGCCCTTTCCAGCAACCACATAGATGACCTTCAGCCTCTACCTGAACCTTTTTAGGGGCCAAAAATTTACAGACTCCAAGGAATCCCAGAACTTCTAGAACCATCTATTATAATTCATGAGGAAGCAGAAACATGGCTGTGATTCTGCTTAAGAAAACATCAAATAAACCAGCTTCTATGAGAGCTGATTTAAAAAATATATATATTAAAGAAATGTCCGTGATATTTTTCAAACGACTTTAACATCCAATCTCATAGTTTCACTAACTAAACCCTTTCTGTATCCTAAATGCAATTTTCAAGGCAGAATCTTCCTGATTAATGGTTCTTAGAGAATCCTCAAAAATGTCAGTATCCTTCGCTAATTCAAATTGTCAGAGGAAAGCTAAGCTCAAGGAAGAAAATTTCAAAATTATAAAATAGTTGTAAAATTGTCTTTATTTCAAATGCTATTTCCACTCATCCATGCAGGGAAACCTGTTTGTTATCCCCATGCTTGACTTCAGAAACACAAAGATGGACAGGCGAGAATCCTGTGTTTAGAGAAGGCACAATCTTTTTGGAAGAGGCAAACCTGCCACCTCGTGACAGCAACTGAAGCAAACACTGGATGAAGGAATCGCTAGCTCTGTCTGGGGAGCTTGAGGGAGGCTTCTCAGAAAAGCAGTTGCTTGAGCTAAGATTTGGAGGATCTGTAACAGTTCTCCGACAACACAGAGTTTGAAGGAGCAGAGAGCACCCTGGGACTGCAGACTCCACCACGGCTGGCACCCAACGTCTCTGTGGGGCATGAGCAAGGCTAAGTCAATAGATACTGTGAAAGCTCCTATGTGCACGGCCAAAAAGTTTGGACATTATGCTGTGGGCCTGAAAGCCACCAAAAAGGAAAGGACAGGTCAGGACTGATTTTTTGGAAAGATCACTGGCAAAATGAGGAGAGCAGATTGGAACTGGGAAAAACTGACAGACTGATGTTCTGAAATTATAGTGATAATATCCAGATGTCCTAGCAGGAAGCAGGGCTTTCTACTCAATATTTGGATGGGTCTCCTGGCTTAATGAAGGCCTAGGGTTTATTTTAAATTGGGCACATCAATTGCTATTAATGTATTAAGTTATAAAAAGTCACAGGAAACAACTTCTGATTTTATAGCAGAATCAACTGAGGCCCAGGAAGGGAAAGTGTACTTAAGTGACACATTTGTTAAGGAAAAGCCAAGACAAGTATTCAGAGCTCTAAACATCCAGTCCTTACCATTTTCCACTGCTGAGATTGCCCTTATTTGTTTGTAAAGGGCTGTTTTTATCACGAGCGCAATTAAATGCATCTTTCTCCTTCAGCTTTTTTCCCCAGCCATTCACCTGGCATTCTGTTTACCCAATTAATTTTCACTGTGTGTGGAGAAAGCCTTTTCAAATCAAAGGTAAATTTTAGCCTAGGCCTTTGTCAGCCTGCTAGCTGATTCCTAATTAACTGAGATGAAATGAATGGAGGTTTATTGTTGAGCTTTTCAAAACCCTCTGGATTACCAAGCTCTTGGCAGGAGGAAAGTGTGTTTCATCTTCCTAGAATCTGGAATTGACAATGGACAGATAGACAGCAGCGGGGGCATCGCTGGGCTGCAAGACTTCAGCGTTGCAGGATGTTTACCAAATGTTTCACTAAATACTGCAGCAGCTCAGGGGGAGTGACCCAGAAAATGTCACTGTTGGAGCAGGGCCTGAGCTCAAATTTCATATTGGTGACCTCCCTTTATGTGTCTCTGAATTGAATAGCTTTGAGAACCTCAGAGTTCAGATAGGAAAGGATGGCTTCTCCAGAGAGGGGGAAAATCAATGACAATACTATTGTCACTGTACTCCTCATTCACACAGTTGGTTATGATTGTGTGGAAGTGGAAAGTGATGAAGTGACCACAACCTTGTATGCCTTATATAAGCTTATATTATCATAGCAAAAAGGCAGAGAAAGGGAGAGAGAGAGAGACACACACACAAAGAGAAAGAGTAAGTACTACATAAATTCACTGAAGGTTGTGAGACAGCTTCAGAGAAGAAGAAATAAGGATAGGAATTAACTTGCCTAAGGTCACCTGGGAGAGCCGAGAGCCATCTGCTCTTGAACCCACTCTCTTTGGGAGACCATTCATCTCCACCCCTTTGGCTTCCACAGGTAGGGACCTTCCCTAGAGTGACATTCAATGTCTGTCAAAGGTCATATTCAGGTTGGGTGAGGAGGGGGATGAGTTGCTTATGTGGAGAGTTTGGGAAAAGCAGCTCCACCAGCCCCTTCTTCCTTTTCCTTAGGCATCTGCTCACCTGCCTTGAGCAATGTTAATTGCCTCTCTCAGCTGGAGGTTTATCTAGTCTGGCTCCTTAGGTTGGCCTGTGCTGGTTCAAGCTACCTGTGAATGGGTGGGTAAATCTGTGTAAATCCAGATGAAATGTAGTGAGCTAACTGCAAAGCTTAACTATGAATACTTTCTCAAACCTTATTTTATTAGAAAGGCATCGACCTCATAATCCCCACCTCTCTGATTCCACAACTATCTCCTAATTCATTCTAAATATGAGCAATGAAATGAAATGTATTCACTAGGTGCCCTTAAATTTTAACTACTGTGCTATAGGATACCTACTGCTTTAGATGACTGACATTTTCCCCAGCCAATATGGAATATGTGTTACTAAAAATCTACAAAGAGAAGGACCAACTTTCTCCCTGAAACAACTAAGAAATGGACAAGAATATAGAAAACAGTGGTTTTCAAGACACTGGAAATCAAGAAGAGGATGACAGTGGTTTGTGAGGTAAGGGTTGCAATTGCCTCACTCTCTTGAAACAGTTCAATGCAGAGAAAGGGAAACTCAGAGTTCACTGCCTCTTAAGGTGAGGAAATAAAGTTAAGGGTTCTGAGGAATGAAGGTAGGTGGAGAACAGACTACCAGGGAGGAGAGAACAGTGCAGAGAGAGAACTCTGGGTATCTGACAAGGTTTCCCATAGATTATTTAGCTAAGTCTGGTGAGCAAATGCATATGAGGAAATGTCCTGAGATTGTAGGGGGAAAAAAACACCCAAAAAAGATTAGATGGAACCGTGTTTACCTCACGCAGGTAGAATGGAAAATTTTGTAAGTCATGGGGGATCTACAAAAGTAGATGCAAGACTACAAAAAAGTCTTGCATTAGTAATGGGAAATTGTGATCTCTAGACTGTACATGACCTCAAACCCACCTAACAAATCTTAAAAGCAAAATTTAAAAGAATCAAACTATCTACGGGCAACATGATGTATACCAGAACAAAGCTCAAAAAAATTTAGAGGAATACAAAAATATCCAGCACCTACCAAGTTAAAAATCTACATCTGAAATCCAATTACAAATGCCAGGAAGCAGAAAAATAAAACCCATTATGAGGAGAAAAATCAATTAATCAACACCCACCCAGAACTAACATAAATGTTAAAGTTAGCAGAAAAAAAAATTAAACAGATATTATGACTATATACCATATGCTAAAATGCTAAGAAAAGCAGAAGATATTTTTAAAAGACCCAAATTGTACTTCTAACATAGAAACCTAAAATGTGTGATTATAAAAAATACACTGGTTGAATTAAACAGCCAGTGAGACACCACAGAAGAGAAGACTAGTGAAGTGGAAGACGTAGCAATAGAAACTCTTCAAAATTAATAATGGAAAAAAAAATACATAAGAGGAAAAGGAGGTGGATGGGGATGGAGGAAGAGGGAGTGAGAGAGCATCAAGAGTCCCAAAAAGGGGTAGGAGGATCCTCTGCAGAATAATGGTCAAAATTTTTTTGTATTTGAAAGCTATAAATTCATAGAGCCAAGACAGTCGATGAACTTTAAGCACAAAAAATCATGGAGAGAACTACACCAAAATATGTCATAATCAATTTGATCAAAACCAGTGATGAAGAGAAAAATCTTAAGCAGCTAAAGAGAAAAAAAGACAAGTTGCATGTCATTTGTCTTTTTCACATTGTTACATAGAAATAAAGAATGTAAACAAATTTCTTGTTGGAAACAACACAAATGAGAAAGTGAAGTAACATTTTTAAAAGACAAACAAAGTACCGTCAATCTAGACTTCCATACCTTCTTTTAAAAATGAAGGTAAAATTAAGATCCTTTTAAATATACAAAAACTGAAACAATTCAATACCAGAAATACCTACAGTGCAAGAAATGTTAAAGGAAGTCCTGCAGGCAGAAGGAAAATAATAGCAGATAAAAATATGAATCTGCACAAAGATATTAGACATGGTAATCTCTAAAAGACTATTTAAATGAAGGGTCAGGCAAAGCCCACAGACAAAACCCTCCTTGCTAGCTAGGTTTTAAATACATTGGTCTACTGGAACACAGTCATGCTCAGTCATCTACTTGTTGCAACAGAGACAATATGGCACACAAAGTCTAAAATGTTGATTGTATGGCTCTTAACAAGAAAAGTTTATCAACTCAGATTTAAGCAAAAGCAATAACAACGTTACATGGTGCTGATGACATACATAAAAGTGATAGAAAAATAACATATGGATCAGAGGGGAGAAATGGAAATATACTATTACAAGGTTCTTATGCTATATGCAAAATTGCTTGAGAAGAGACTATAATAATTTAAAGATGTATATTATAAACCCTAAAGTAACCACTAAATAAAAGGAGTTATAGCTAATCTTCAAGAAAAAATATAAAATAGAATCATAAAAGATATTTAATTTATCCAAAAGACATGAATAGAGGAAAATGGAAACAATGAACAGATGAGACAATAAAAAAGAAAAAGATTTATAAGCAAATCAATAATTACATTTAATGGAAATGGTCTAAATATCTCAATTAAAAGATATGGTCAGATTGGATATTAAAAAAAAATCCAAATATATGCTGTCAAAAGAAACAGTATCTTTGATTTAAAATATAACAGTCTAACAGTAATGAAATAGAAAAAGATATATCATGCTAACATTATTAAAAGGAAAGATAGATGTAGTGACTATATTGTATCAGATGAAGGAAATTTCAGAATAAAGACTATCAGGAATAAAGAAAGCCATTTTCTAATATTCATGGAACTAACTGGAGAGGTCATAACAACCCTGAACATCTATGCATGCAATAATGTAGCTTCAAAATTCACGAAGCAAAAACTGATAGAACTGAAAGGTGACATAGATCTGCAATTATAATTAGAGATTTAGGGAAATTCAAATTAAAATGACAATGAAATCACTATTCACCTGTTTACTGAATGAAAATTCATTTAGTAAATAAGTCCTGCACCTACATTTTATACCAGTTATACATATACCATATGACCCAACATTCCACTTGTAGGTATTACCTTAGGGAAATGAAAGCGTATGTCTATAAAAAGGCTTACCCTTGAGTATGCAAAGCAGTTTTACCTGTAATAGCCAAAAATTGGAAACAATCCAAATGCCCATAAATGGGTGAATGGGCACACAAACTATGGTGTATATATGTATACAATAGATTACTAATCAGCAATGGAAAGAAATGAACTATGGATGCATGCTAAAACATGGATAAATGTCAAAACAATTATTCTAAGTGAAAGAATACAGACCAAAAAACTATGTACTCTATAGTTCCATTTATGTGAAATTCTATTAAATGAAAATTCATCTTATAGGGTCAGAAAGATCACTGGTTGCTTAGGGATGGAGGTGGGGGGAAGCAGGGCAGAGCTGATGAGAGAGATTACAAAGCTACATGAGAACACCTGTAGGGCTTATGTGTGTGTTCATTGTCTTGATTATGGTGGTAGTTTCACAGGTATACACTTGTGTCAAAACTTACCAAATTTTATACTTTACATGTAGTTTATTATATATCAATTATACATCAATGAAGCTGTTTAAAAAAAATCTAAGATGTAAAAAGGCTATCGCTGACCTATGTCAAGGTTAGTCTACGAGGACATAAGAGGGCCCACAAAGCACAAATGCTCTGTCCACAGAGGCACACAGATGCAGTGACTCTGCACTGCTCCTGGACCTTCCCGCCGTCCCTCCCAGTGCCTGAGAGACTATTCATTCTAAACACACCTTCACTTCCCTTAAGGTCACACTTAGCAGCTGCTGCCTTCATCTCAGGAACAGGGTAGGAGAAAGTACTCCTCACCCACCACCATCTTTTCAGGGCAACTCTCTCTGCTGACAAATATTACCAGACACTGGGGGAAGAAGAGGATATCCACAGCTTTGAAAAGTTGACAACGCCTGATTGACACAGTTAGATTATGTAAAGGTTTTTCCTCCATGCAATCATTTGGGTAGCATATGTATTGGGAAGGGGGAGTCTTTTTAAAAAAATACTGACAATGTAATCCGTCATTTTTTAATCTACTTTCTAACAAGAAGAGGAACAGTGTATAAACTTAAAACTTAAGGTAGGATTATAGATGTCTTTGCTTTAAAATAAAACCTTGTCTCTGCTTCCTTCTATGTAAAATCTGAAAAATTCATTCAGTAAATACTGCATCCACAAATTCTATACCAGTCACACATAGGAGGCAATGGGTGTTGACACATCTCCAGGTGAGGAATCAATTGTTAAAATACAACTTATACATTTGTCAGAGGAAGACTAGACTGAGTTCTCAAACTAGAAACTGAGAAGCTGAGCATTTCAGATATATTAATCTCAAATTCATTTAATGTCTTTAAAATATAGAAGTCTACCTAGGTGATACCAAGATAATGAGAATCCATTTGTTTAGTGACATTCTTAAGTCATTAGAAAAGATGAAAACCTTGAGTAATGTTTGTGGAGCAAAGGGAAGTGGTATCCCACAATGTCCACGGACCCTCCCTTGGTATAAGGAATATGGGACAAAAAGACATTTTTCTTTATCTGAATCGATAGGCAGGAAATCTATCCACAAACTTGTCTTGCTTAGAATCTGAAAAGGGCAAATTCTGTATTATCACTTTATAATGTATTCAATCACATTTCCGTTTCTGAGAGCAGATGAAAAGTGGGATGCCTGGGATTCTAAATTAATTCCTTTTATTCTTTTTCAAGACATAGCTTCTGTGCTGTAGAAAGGGTATCGCTGTTCCCTTCTCATTTCTTATTTATAAGTCAAACTCCCTGTCCTAATCATCTCTAGCTCTTCCCCAGTGTTAAATGGCTTCAAAGAAGTTTGGCATTTCTTTTGCAAAGTGCCTATTGCTTCACTTCTTAAATACTCATATTTACTTTGGAATTAAAAAGCAAGTGAAGTTAGTATGTCCAAGGAGAACTCCATATACCTAACACCACTGTATCTGATTCTGACTGCTAACCCAATATGTTCATTGAAATAGAACTCTTTTCAAACAATAGAAATCCAACCCAAATTAGCTTATGCAAAAGGGAGAAGTAATAAAACTGTAAAAACAAAAAAGATAGCAGGCCCTAGGAATGGTTGGATTCAATCACCACCTTCCCACACAATGTGGGGGAGGTGTTACTCCTCTAAGTTTTTCTCTGTGCTTTGGCCTATTCTTTCCTATTATATATGAAGCTTTTCTATAAGCCTATAAATACAGCCATAAGTTATTCTTGGCTTTTCCCTTCAGCTAACGACCAGAAAGTCAAGAAAGCTTTCTGCCCAATTCCAATTCAAAAGATGCCCGAAAAGGACTCTATTCCCTTCATCCCAAAACTGAAGTGCTATAATTTGCAATCTCCACTAATGTCACACAATTTGGGTGAGGAAAGAGGAAATCAAAGAAGAGGAGGATAAGAGAAAAAAGGAGAGGGAAGGGGAAAGGAAGATAGGACACATCAGACTATTAGATGAATAGTTGGAAGTTGGAAAAGCAACCTAGTATTGGCATAAATCTTACCCTTTATTGGTAACTCTGTTCTCAAAACTCACTAGCATTATTTACATGTGTAGGTTTGCTTTACTCAGCTTACAGACCTCTTTGATGCTACAAAAAATAACACTGGTATGTGAGCATGCTGCCATCACTAATGATGGGTGTCTTAACTGCATGGTCCAAAGAAATGGTTAAACTATTGACAGCTATCTTTCAACTACAAATCAGAATTTTCTCCTTACCTTTCTTTAAATAAAAAAAACCAAGATTATTATTTATAGAGAACTTATATTTCAAATAAAATAACCTCTCCCTAGAATTTGCCTCCTCACTACTACCTGTTAAAAATCTGAGACTTCTACCTTCTTTGACTTTTCTTATTTCAAAGAGTAAGACAGTTTCTTTCATATTTACCTCTAAATCTCAAAACTTTGGAGTTTGAACAGTAATATTCCAAAATATGCTTTCACCAAGAATATAAATCCATAAAAGCTTCTCCAAAATGGTGGATTGGGGCTTTTATTATGTCCATATTTGTCATGGGAAGAATGCTGTCAGGGGACAGGATGAGAATGTCCTCTATATTTGAAAAATGCACCAAAAAAACTCAACTCACACCAAAAAACCCAACCCAACCATACCTTATGCACTCCAGTCATCCAATGGAACCTTCAGCTTCTTATCCAGAGTGAGACCTCCCTTCCCCAGAGGGTATATCCAATAAACACTATCCCAGCTCACCACAAAAACTGAAACAAATGACCCTATCTTTGAAGACACTCCTAGACACCTCACTAATTTGTATAAATTGTCAGCAGAAAGGAGCTAAAGACAAATCTCTCATAAATACCTGTTATCTCTTCCAGCACAAATTTATTGTAATATTTATTCTTTATGTAGCAAATGAAAGTTTCTTATAAAAAAAACCTGAAATACAGAAAATATTTCATGAGATATATATCAGCTTTTTTATATACTACATAATATAAGCATTTTTCATGCAATTAAATCTTCTTTGAAAACATGACTATATTGGCTATAAACTATAATTCAATCATATTAATGCACATAATTTATTTAATCACTATTCAATATTTCTAGTTTTTTATATTATAAAAGACTGTTAAATATTCATATCAATAAATCTTTTCTACAACATGATTACTTTGGGATGAATCTCTAGAAATGGAATTACTGGATCAGAGAAGATACATCATTTTAAAACTCTTGATACATATTGCCAAATTCCTTGCCAGCAGAGGTGCATTAATTTTCACTCTTACTAGCAGAATCAAAAAGCGATTATTTCCCTTCATCTTTGCTATCACTAGTATCATGTAAACAGATATTTAAGCAAGATTTTCAAAGTAGAAACTTAAAGTGAATTCATTTTTTCATTTACCAAGGTAGGGAAAAGAAAAACTTACCCTTTGACCCTGGAAGGTTCACTGAAAGATCAACTCACAATAAGGCAGATTAATAAGGGAAAGAAATTACACATTTATTTACCATGCACATGGGGAGAATCACAGAATGATTACCCGGTATCTCAGTGGGCTCCAGAGGTTTATATACCCTCATTTTAGACAGGAGGGGGGAGAGGAAATGAGGAATATAGGAAACGCTGTTGAGGGGCAATAAATGATTACTAGGGAGGATGACTAGATACTTGGGAGAATGAATGGATGGGGTGAAACAGACTGACTTGTAAATGATTCTCTTTGGAATAAAATTAGCCTGACAGACAGGTATTACCTTTAAAATGGGGTTGGGCCAGTGCTGGTTGCATTCTTGATCTTTTTTTCCTGCAATATAGTGACAATTATTCTTCTTAATAGGTCTGTCTGGTCTTTACAAAAGGAAAGCCCTTTCCAACACCTGTTGATCTCTCAGGGCCTTTAATTCAAAAAACTCTTTATGCCAAGGAGTCATATTTTGGAGTGAAATTCCCTGAGCTCCTTCACCAGCTGACTTAATTTGCACCATGGCTAGCATCCCAGTAGTAGCTGGTGTTTGTTTTAAATGCTGAGTTACTTGTGTGGGGGTGACGGGAAACTTGCTCTTTCCCCTGAAAGTTCACTGAAAGATCAACTCACAATTAAGGCAGATTAATAAGAGGAAGAGATTTACCATCCACATGGGGAGAATCACAGAGTGATTACCCCATATCTCAATGGGATCCAGGTATTTTTATACCCACCTTCTAGAGGAGAGAGGGAGAAGAGAAGTATAGGTAATTCTGTTTAGGGGTAACAAATGGTTGCTAGAAAGGATGGATGGATGGAGGAAAACAGATTGCCTTATAAATTACCAGAGAGATGGATATTATGTTCAAAATGATTTGGGCCAAGTCTGATTGTGTTCTTGATTTTCTTTCCTGAAATATATTGAGATAACTATAAGAGAAAGGAAAGACAATTATTCTTTTTGATGAGTCTTTCTGGTTTTACGCAGATAGAAGGAAACCCCCTTCCAAGGGCCTGTTGTTTTCTAAAGGGTTTTAATTCAAAATACTCTTTATACCAAGGAGTCATATTTTAGGGTGAAATTTCCTGAGCTCCTTCATTTGTCAACAACCTAAATGTCTATTAAAAAGTGAACAGTTAAATTTATCTTACATGTTGTCCCACACTATGGAGACATACATAAGATCTTATAAAATCCATCTGGTAAATTTAGAAAGAAAAATATATCATGAGTACAACTTGATGTGATCTTAAAGTAATACTCTTTGGTGTTGAACCTCAAGGCAAGGAAAAGCAAACAAAGGCAAAGGAAAAATAAATGCTCTTCAGGGAAGTAGGGTCAAGTATCTTCAAGAAATTAGAAGTTTGGTGTTCCTAATTTTCCCTTTTGCCCACTGGTTTCCAAGTCTTTAATAACAATGCAACCTGAGGATGTGGTGCATCTTAGGAATGATTAAATATTTGTTCAATCAAGCCATTTCTAAAAAAAATGTGACCAATAGCAGATGAACTGAATTCTGTCAACGAAAAAATTACTCTCTGCAAAAAAACCAAGTTATCACAATATTAATATGTGGAGATAATTACACATATTTATTAGCCATATAAATTTGTTCTCTTTGGAGAACAATTTGAGGATTTTTTATCAGAATTTTACTATATACATCCTTTGATTCAGCAATCATCTTCTGAAAATTTATGTTTATAAATAGACTGATATACAAAAGAATATGCACAGATAAATGCTGAATTGTTTTTAAAAACAAAATTAAAAATCATGTCCATTACTAGAGGGCTAATTCAATAAATGATATTGCTTTCATTTATTTGGAATATAACATGGGCATTACTATGTCATTGGCATGAACCAAAAATAGAGCAGATGTGCTGATATGGAAAGTTCTTCAAGATAAATTGGTACTTAAAGAAAAATCAAGATATATAACAGTATGTTTAGAATAATATTGTACCTTATTGCGAAAAAGTAATCTCACACACACAAACAATGGTGTGGAAGTTTCCCGAAAGAACACATAAGAAACACTTATTAGTACTTAACTAAGGATTTGGATGAGGGAGACCCACACTTCATTGTCAACTCACTGTTAGAATTTTTATTTTGAGTCTGTACTGTTTTCTTTATCACAATTAAAAAGTTAAGAACAAAAAGAAAAGAAAGCAAGTCCTAGTGTTGTAAAAGTAAAAGAGGCATTAATGGTCATCAGATCAGAAAGGAGAAGTGTCGAATGAGTTGCCTAAGGGTGCACAACTATTGGGTGATAGAAATGCAATTAGGACCAGGATTCTACTTCAAGATCCTTACCCAAGTTTCTTAAATAATATGCATACTAGCTACCATTTATTGAGCATCTACTATGTGGGAGGCATTATACTAGGCGGTTTATAGATGGCACCTCTAATTTTTACGAGAACCAAATTGGGGATTGAAAGTGTTGTTCACCTTTCAGAACCCTTTTACAGTATTGATTCAATTTCCTTTTTAGAATAAGTGTCCTGGAGTATTAGGAACTTCACATATATTATCTATTATCTCTATTAGCTTACAAAGGTAGATATTATCATTTCCATTTATAGATAAGAAAACTAAGCACTTTACTAATGATCACACAGCTGGTATGTGATAAACCTGGGATTCCAACTCAAATTTGCCCAACTCCCAAATCCATCCTTTTAATTCTACTCCGTATTCTACTTCTTGAGACCATAAACACTCGGGGAGAACTTGATTTAAAGTCTTGTTTAATTACTATGTTAACTTGTGCATTGGCTGTTCCCAGCAAATCAGCAGCATTGTTCCTTTGTGTACTGACATTCCACTCAAAAATCATTAAATTTCCTTGCCCAATTATATCATCTTAGCTCTTTCACTGCCATGTACTCTCTTCTCTCCGATTCCTGAGCCAAAATCTTGTCACCAGCGTTGCCTGCTGACATACAAGCCCTGGCTTGCTGCAGAAAAATAATTCTAAAAACACTGCGGAGTCCAAATCAAAGTCTGCCCATCCATAGCTACTTTTCCTCTTTTGGAAGGTATTGCAAAGATCACAAAATAAAAGTCTTAGTGTTACAAACTAATTACTGTACATCTGCCACAATAATTACTATATTCAGCAATTTACAATTACAATCCAATTCCTTTATAATTGGGCTCCACACAGCTCCACAGTGATAGCTATTTTAGTTTCAAGACTTAAAATTCAACTCGACAATTTTGTTCATCATTAACATTATGAAAATTCATGGTTCCGACTCTACATACTAACAAAGTGCCAGTGGGAGCCAAGGTTTCGGCTTCTTGAACCAACATTTTTTTTGTTATCTTTGGGCCTGGACTCATGCTGTGTAACTTAGCCTTATTTCCATGTAGATATTTAAACAATGAAAATATTCCTTGATATCATTAAACTTATGTTTTGTCTAGCATCTCTCTCATCCTAAGCAGGGATATACATAATGAACTTCTTATGAAAGTTGGACAATATCAATAGTTTCTTTAAAAGTTTTATTAAGATATAATTAACATACAAAAAGTGGCACATATTTACAGTATAAAATAGTTTTTTTGAAGACAGGGTTTCACTCTGTGCCCCAGGCAGGAATGCAGTGGCATGATCATAGCTTACTGCAACCTCAAACTCCTGGGCTCAGAACTTCCTACCTCAGTCACCAAAGTAACTAGGACTACAGGCACATGCCACCATGCCCGGCTAATTTTTAATTTATTTTTTGTAGAGGTGGGATCTCACTATGTTGCCCAGGCTGGTCTCAAACTTTTGGCCTCAAGCAATCCTCCCACCTCAGCCTCTCAAAGTGCTAGGATTACAGGCCTGAACCACCATGCCCTGTCTACAGTGTAAAGTTTGATAAACTTGTAAAACCATGACTACAATCAAAATAATAAACATAACAATGAACCTTCAAAAAACTTTGTGCACTTCTATGATCTCACCTCCTTTCAAGGCAACCACTGGTCTGTTTTCTGTCATTCTAGATTAATTCACATTATCTAGAATTTTATCTAAACAGAATCAAATGTGTACCTTTTTTTGGTCTGGCTTCTTTCACTCAGCATAATCATTTTAGGATTCATTTATGTTATCAATATAAATAATTAATTCCTTTTAACTTCTGAATAGTATTACATATATGTATATACCACAAATTATTTAGCCATTAAATTATATATTAACAACTGGGTTGTTTCTAGTTTAAGGCTAATAAAAATAAAGCTACTCTAGACATTCATGTACAAATCTGTATATGGATATATGCTTTCATTTTTAGAGGTGGCATAGCTGAATTAAATGGTAGGCTTATGTGTTACTTTTTAGAAACTGCCAAACTATTCTCCAAACTGGTTTATATTACCACCAACAATTGATGGAAATTCTAGTTTCTCCACATTTTTGCCAATACTTGGTATGGTCATTATTTTTAATTTTAATCTTCATTGATTTTTGACATACTTAACATAGTCTAGATACAAATTCATTATAAGATATGATCTTGCAAATATCTTTTCCCCTTTTTAGTTTTCACATCTGGAGAGATATGTCATTTTCATTTTTAAAAGATATTCTGTCTTAGTGTAGAATTCTAGGTGGATTTTTTTTCCTTTTATTACTTTGAAGAGTTTGTTCCACTGTCTTCTCATTTGCATTGTTTCCAATGAGAAGTCTGATGTATTTCTTATCTTTATCCCTCTGCGTGCATCTTATTTTCTCTGGCTGATTTTTAAGAGTTTTTCTCTTCAGTGGTTTTAAACAACTTTGTGTAGCCATCTTTGTTTCTAATGCTTAGAGTTATTGGATTGATCAATGTATAATTTTTATTAAATTTGAGGATTTGGAGGCCATTACTTCAACATTTTTTCTTTTCCTTACATTTAAGTTCAGGAATTGCAATTACTAATACATTAGGCAACTTAAAGTTGTCTCACAGATCTCTGATGCTCTGTTCGTTTTTTTAGATCTCAGTGTGTTTTATTTTGGATAGCTTCTGTTCCTATGTCAAGTTCACTAATCTTTTATTCTGCAATTATTTCCATCTTGTGTATTTTCATTATTCACATGTGGTTTTCACCTCTATACTTTGAATTTGTATCTTTTTTATATCTTCCATGTTTTACTGAATCTTCAAATGTATGAAATAACTGTTTTATGTTCTGGTTTGCTAATTTTAACATCTATGCCCATTGTGGGTTGGTTTTGATTCAGTGATTTTTTTTTTCTCTCTCTTTATGGGTTATATTTTCATGCTTCTTTGAATGCATGGTCATTTTCAACTGGACACTACACATTACAAATTTTACCTTGTGGAGTGCTAGATATTTTTTATTCATACAAATGTTTATTACCAGAGATAGTTTAGTTACTTGAACTCAATTTGTTGAACCCTTTGGGTCTTGCTTTAAGATTTATTAGGCAAGACTGCAGTAGTGCTAGTGTAGGGCTGATTATTCCCCACAACTGTGGCATGACTCTTCTGTGTTACCCTACCCAATTCCTATGAATTATAGGTTTATAGTGTGACTTGTGGGGACAAGCATTTTTTTCTGGTACTTTTGTGGATACCTGATACTTTTCCCTCTAATCTTTTTGGATGGCCTTTCCTCACCTCAGGCGGTTTCCTCATGTGCATTTTGATCAGTACTCCACTAAATAGTCATGTGTGACCCCCTGCATATCTTTGGAGTGCTTTCTATATCTCTGTCCTATTCAAACTTTTGTCCTGTGAACTCTGGATATCCTAGTTATTCTATGTTCACAACTCCATGTTTTCAGCTCTTTGTATCCCCCTGAATATGCCTCTGCCTGATTTCTTCTTCTCTCTCCACCATGGTCTGAAAGCTCTCTCAAGGCAGTAAGCAGGGGCAATTGTAGGGCTCAACTCATTTTTTTTTTCTATCTCTCAGGGATCAGTGCTCTTTTATGTTCAGTACCTTGAAAGCCATTGTTTCATATATTTTATCCAGTATTTTTAGTTGTTTCAAGTGGAAGGATAAATCCAGTTCCTATTATTCCATCTACATCAGAAATGAAATCCAAAGGCAATATTTCTACATCAAGGTTGCTGAACTACATCAGTATAACTAATGACAAGGGGCATCTATGGTGAAATGAGACAAGTACTGATTGAAGAGTCTGACTAGCTGTATGTGTGGCCTTGGACAAGTGACCTCACCTCTCTGAACTTCTTTCCTCCTGAATAATATGATTGTAAATCTTCTACCTCTAACATTCATTTAAATACATATATTCGTATTTCTATGTACACATATGTGTTTTAAGTGGATAGACAGATATAAATGGATAAATATACATTCACATTGTGTCAGGCCTTTTCTTGTGCTCTAGGAATATGGCAATAAACAATACAGACTCATGTTCTGCCCTCATGAAGCCTAGGACAGTATTTGAGAAACTACTGCATTTTTAAAAATTTGTTTGACAAAAATTGGATATGTTTATTGTATACAACATGCTGTTTTGAAATATATACACACTGTGAAATGTATTCAAGAATATAATACATTGTTATTAACTATTGTTACCATGTTGTTTAACATATATTTTGAATTTATTCCTCCTAAATAACTGAAATTTTGTATCCTTTGACCAACATTTCCCCAACCTCCCTACCCTAGTCCCTGGTAACCAACATTCTACTCCCTTCTTTTATGACTTCAACTTTTTTAGATTCCACACGTAAGTGAGATCATGCAGTACTTATCTTTCTGTGCCTGGCTTATTTCCTTTAACATAATGTGCTTCAGGCTCATGCATGTTGTCACAGATGACAAGATTTCCTTTTTTTAAGCCTGAATGTTATTCTATTGTGTGTTTATACCACATTTTATTTATTGATCCATCAATTGATGGACACTTAAGTTGATTCCATGTCTTGGCTATCATGAATAGCACTGCAATGAACATGAGAGTACAGATATCTCTTTAACATACTGATTTTATATTCTTTGGATGTATATGCTATAGTGGGATTGCTGGATCAATGATATGGTAGTTCTAGTTTTAACTTTTTGAGGAACCTCCATACCAATTTTAACTTTTTGAGGAACCTCCATACCAAGAAACTATTGCATTCTAAAAGAAAAATTTGAATGGTTTAATGCATCTTGTTTCATCTATGACTGAATATCGTATTCATACTATATGACCCAATTCATATTTTCTCTCTTCAATGTCTTCTTATACCTGCTCTCATCTCACATCTCAAAAAATTGCATACACACATACACACACCTGCATATACCATACACACATACTTGCAGATACATATATGTATATACTGAATGCTACATGGTTGGTTTACTTCTCTTAAGGCATTCGTTAATTCATCCATTTACTCAACTAATATAAATTGAGCCTGCACTCTGGACCACGAATTGTGTTAGGTATCAAGGTTATAATAAACAAAAACAAACAAAATTTGGTTGTTTCCCAAAATGTTTACAATCTAGTAAAATAGACTATTAATATAATGCAGGGTATATGATATAGAAATACAGTTGGAAAAGGTGTAAGGTGCTATTGGAAGACACAGAAAGGAGACCTACCCATGTCTGAGATCGTCATGGGTGGTATCATGTGAGATAATTTCTAAGTTACGAGTTAAATAAAAATTAAAGAGTTAGAGTTCTTCTGCTTAAGATGCAGACAGATGTGAAAGACTCACTTCTGCCAAACAACACAAAATCACCACAACCACCCAGAAATTGTCAAATTTGGCAAAAAAAGAAAGATTCAACTATATGCTGTTTATAATAATTGTACATTAAATATAAAGATATATTCAGATTGAAGCTAAAACATTTGAAAACAATATACCATGTAAATATGAAGCATAAGAAAGCTGGATTAGTTATCTTAAAGCAAACAATGTTGGCTTCAATAATATTACCAGAAAATAAGGACATTTCATAATGTTAAAAAGGTCAATTTATCTAGGAGACATAACAATTCTATTAATAAATTATTCAGTTGACATTAATTTATGCAAAGTAATACTTGATAAACATGAGAAATAGATCAGTAATTACAGTTACAGATTATAATACCCTTCTCTTAGTAAATGATGAGAGAAATAGGGAAAAAATAATAGTGTGTGTTCAAATCTTCTCTATCAACTAATTAGACAAAATGACATTTGTAGAACTATACCCTAAACAACTACAAAATGCATATTCTTTTCAAGTACATGTGAAACATTCAGAAAGATGGACCATATGGTTGTATCTTTTTTAAAAGGCCTCAATAAATTCAAAGGATTGAAATTACATAGACTATATTTTATGACCATAACTATATTAATCAAAAATCAATAATTCATGTAGCAAAATATTTTAAAACTAAGCAACACATGCGGAGAGAGAGGAACACTCCTACACTGCTGGTGGGACTGCAAACTAGTTCAACCTCTGTGGAAAGCAATATGGAGATACCTTAAAGCAATACAACTGAATCTACCATTTGATCCAGCAATCCCATTGCTGGGCATCTACCCAAATGATCCAGTGACACTCTACAAAAAAGACACCTGCACTCGAATGTTTATAGCAGCACAATTCATAATTGCAAGGCTGTGGAAACAGCCCAAGTGCCCATCAATCCAAGAATGGATTAATAAAATGTGGTATATGTACACCATGGAGTACTATTCAGCTCTAAGAAACAATGGTGATATAACACACCTTATATTTTCCTGGTTAGAGCTGGAACCCATACTACTAAGTGAAGTATCCCAAGAATGGAAAAACAAGCACCAGATATATTCTCCAGCAAACTGGTATTAACTGAGTAGCACCTAAGTGGACACATAGGTGCTACAGTAATAGGGTATTGGGCAGGTGGGAGGGGGGAGGGGGTGGGTGTATACATACATAATGAGTGAGATGTGCACCATCTGGGGGATGGTCATGATGGAGACTCAGACTTTTGGGGGGAGGGGGGGAAATGGGCATTTATTGAAACCTTAAAATCTGTACCCCCATAATATGCCAAAATAAAAAAAATAATTAAAAAAAAAAAAACTAAGCAACACACATCTAATACCTATGAGTTAAAGAAGAAATCACAAGGAAAATTAGAAAACATTTTTAACTAAATAATTATAACACACAACAAAGTTTGAGAGAGATAGCTATAGTAGTCCTCAAAGGAAAATTTATATCCTTAATGCTTATATTAGAAGAAGGGCATAAAATAAACAATCTGTACCTTACTGTTAAGAAGCTAGGAAGAGAAAAAAAACAAATGAAACTAAAGTGGATAGTAGAAATAATACAGTTAACAGGAGACATCAACAGTGCAATTGATAACAAATAATTAAATTAAGGCAAGAAAATGGTTTTTTGAAAGGTTCATGAAATAAAGCCAGGCTAGGCTAATCAAGAGAACACAAATATCTGTATCACTACAGATTATATGGTCATTAAAGGATAATGAGACTATATTACAAATAACTTTATGCAAAATAATTTGACTGCTTAGATAAAATGGAAAAATTCTTTTCAAAATGCAACTTACCAAAACTATTAATAAATAAAAATATTAACTCCATTTATATTTTAAAAATTAAACTCATAATTTAAAATCTCACAAAGAAAACTCCAAGTTCAAATAGCTCTCCTAGTGATTTCTTTTTTCTTATTAATCTGTCCTTCATTTCTAAATGATCTCCTGGTGATTTCTATGAAATACATAAGAAAGAAATAAGATCAATTCTATATAATTTCAGAAAATAATCACATTCTAACTCATTTTATAAGGCTAGTATAATCCTGATAATAAATCCCTAAGAGCCATAACCAAAAATAAATTTATGGACCAAGATCCTTCATAAACTCAGGTACAAAAATTCTAAACAAAACATTGGCAAATTAAGTCTAGCAATATAGAAAAAGGATAATATATCATAACCAAATGAGGCTTATACTGGGACTGCAAAGTTGTTCCAAAATTCATAAATCAATTGATTCAATTCATCACATTAACATAATAAAGAAAAAAGATGTATGATCATTTTAATAGATGCAGAAGAAAGCATTAGACATAATTTAACACTCATGTTAAAAAAATCTTTCAGCAAATAAAAGAGTAATATTTTTACAATCTGATAAAGAGCTTCTACAAAAATCCTATAGCTAAAATCATACTTAATGATGAAATATTAAACGCCTTTCCTCTATAATTCGGAATAGGACAAGTTAATCAATTTTCCACATTTATATTCAACATTGTACTAGAGGTTCTAGCCAAGAACAGTAAGACAAGATAAAGAAGTAAAAGCATAGAGATCAGAATAAAATAAGAAAAACTGTCTTTATTATGGAAAATGATTGTTTACATAGGATCCACTAAGGAATTTACTCATTAAAACCTGCTACCAATAAGAAAATTCAACAAGGACACAGGATACAAATTCAATATCAATTGCATTTATATTCAAAATCAATTGCATTCATATGTAATAAAAAATAATTGGAAAGTAAAATCTAAAAAAACAATGCCACTTACAAAAGCATCTAAAAACATAAAATACTTTGGAATAAATTTAATGAAAACATGCAAGACTTCTACAATGTAAGTATAAAACATTAGACAGAAACTAAGGACTTTTAAAATCTAGGAAAACTCAGTCTTGTTCATAGATTATAAGATTCAATATTATAAAGCTCCCAAGTCTATACAACTATATATTGTCAAAAATTTTGCAAGTATGACAAATTAATCCTAAGATTTATTCAGAAATACAAAGGACTTTGAATAGTCAAACAATTTTGAAAAAGAACAAAGCTAGATAAACTGGGCAATATGAGTTCAAGGTTTAGTAGAAAGCTACAATAATCAAGCCAGGGTGGTATGTGTAAAGAATAGACAGACAAATCAATGGAAAAAAGATAGACCACGGACAGATGCACATGTAAACAATTAGTTTATTTTCAATTAATTTTATTTACTTACAATTAACAAGCTGCCAAGGCAATTTCATAGTAAATGCTATTGTTTTTAATAAATCCTACTGAAAAATCAGTATAATACAGTACCAATTGATTTTTTTATCCTATCTCAAACAACACACACAAATTTAATCAAGGTAGATGACAGACTAAGCATAAAAACTAAAAATATAAAACTGTTAGAGGAAAATGATGAAAAATATCTTCAAATCTTTAGTGTGGAAAATGTTTCTTAGTACACAAAAAGCCTCCACTGTGAAAGAAAAGTTGGGCTTCAAATTTAAACCTTCTATTCTTCAGAGTGCTCTATTAAGAAAATGAAAGATAAACCACAGATTGGGGGGGGAATCACAATACATATATCTGACAAAAATCTTAAATTAAGAATATATTTTAAAACTCCTATGACTTAATATTTTTAAGTCAGACAAATTAAAAAGTAGGCAAAATACTCAAGCACACATTTATCAAAAGAAGATATATGAATAGCCAAGAAGCACATGAAAATATATTTCATATCATTAGTCATCAGGAAAATACAAATCAAAACCACAATCAGATATCACTTCACAGTCACTAGAATAGTTAAAATTTAAAAAACTAATAATGTAAAATGTTGGTGAGGATACGGAGCCATGGAAACTCTCATAGACTTCTGGCAGGAATATCAAAAGATGCAACCACTTTAGAAAACAGTTATAGGGGGAGGAGGGCATGAGCAATATATGTAACCTTAACACAAGTACCCCCATAATACGCTAAAATAAAAAATAAATAATTTTTAAAAATGTTATAAACCTGAAATATGACCCAGTAATTCTCATAGGTATTTACTCAAAAGATATAAAACACTGTGTTCACGAATAGTACAAAATTTTCATAGAAGTTTTATTCATAGTAGCCCAAGACTGGAAACATCCCAATACCTCTTTCAACAGATAAATTGAATTTTAATTGAAAATTTAACATTTTAAAAGTGTGGTAAATTCATGCAATGGATTCAATAATAAAACGAAAACAAAAAACGCACATAAATGAATCTCAACATCATTTACAGTGAGTGAAAGAAGCCAGAACAAAAGAGTAAATACTTATATGAATTCAGTTACATGAAATTCTAGAACAGGCAAAACTAAGCTGTGTCGATAGAAATCAGATCACCACCTAGGCAGAAAGAGTCACAAGGGTGGGGTGATTGAGTGTATGAAGGACTTTCGTAGTTGATAAAAATGTTCTTGATTAGGGTGGAGGCCACCCCAATGTATTAGTTTGTCAAAACTCATCTAGGTATATCATCTTATATAAATAATGCCTCAAAAGTATTTTTTTACAGTGTACCAGTCTATGAGAAGAAAGAAAAGCTATTCAGGCAGCAGAATAGCCTTTGCAAATGCTCAGAACAGAAAAAAATAGTGCTGCAAGGTGGCCTATAAATCACCTACTGGATGTTTAATAGCCAATTTTAATCCTCTCTAACCTACACATGGGTTTTAACTGAACTGTACATTCCACAAGAAGTTCTCATCAGACTCACTAAAATATATGCATGTACACTGCAGGGTAGTATAAGTGTTTAGAACTTGGGCTCTAGAGACAGGAAGCCTGGATTCAAATCCCAGGAAAACCTCTACTCTTATTTAGTAGTTGTGAGAGCTTGAGCAAATATTTAATCCTTAATACCTCTTTTTTTTGTATCTCTAAAGTAGAGATAACAGTACCTCCCTTCCAAGGTTGTTGTGAGTATTATGTGAGTTACTACGTGCAAAGTATTTGGTGCCTATCCTGTAATAAATATTAATTATTACTTGAGAAGAAGGTTTCTGCTTCTCTTATTCACTACCACTTCCTGGTACATAGTAGATTCTCAATACACTGTATTTACTGTCTGGCATTATAAGAAAAAGAGGTCTGTTTGTTGGATCTAGAAAACAAAGATGGTGGAAGCAGTAACTAATCATTTCTCTTCTTCTGCAGCCCCTGGGCTGGAACAGGATGTGTTTACAGCCCTGGCATTTACCCTGCAGATGGAAGCTTCTAAACATCCCCAACAGCACACCCACCAGAAGCTGGTTTCCTCTTGCGCAGCTACAGAAGTAGAGTCAATTCATCCTAAGACCCAAAAAGAAAATAGAGGAATTAATAACTTTAGTCTCAACAACCATATCTTGCTTATCTAACATTTAATAATACTTGGGAATTAAAACACTTTTGTACATTTCTCATGGACCAAGAAAAAAACTGTTCATTTAAAACAGTATACTATAAGTCAAATATTTAATATGGCTTCTCCATTTTCTTAAAGAGTTCATCATAAACAGTATCCTCTAAGAAAATCCCCCACAGAGAGCCAGCAACCTGCTCCACTTGGCTCTTTCCCCAAAGGTTCCTTCTAAGCCCTCAATAAATATTTGTTGATTGGGCTGGGCGCTGTGGCTCACGCCTGTAATCCTAGCTCTTGGGAGGCCGAGGCGGGCGGATTGCTCAAGGTCAGGAGTTCAAAACCAGCCTGAGCAAGAGCGAGACCCCGTCTCTACTATAAATAGAAAAGAAATTAATTGGCCAACTGATATATATATAAAAAAAATTAGCCGGGCATGGTGGCGCATGCCTGTAGTCCCAGCTACTCGGGAGGCTGAGGCAGAAGGATCACTCAAGCCCAGGAGTTTGAGGTTGCTGTGAGCTAGGCTGACGCCACAGCACTCACTCTAGCCTGGACAACAAAGTGAGACTCTGTCTCAAAAAAAAAAATATATATATATATATTTGTTGATTGAATTATTGAGAAAAACTTCTAAGAGTGGAGATTTGAAAATAGTTCGAAATGGCTGCACCACAGAAGGTAAGAGGGGAAATAAAAGAAAGTTGAAGAGCAGATCACAAAGGACTTCACCATGTCAATTTATTTTTTTCTTTATCCTGAGTGAAAGTAGGCAGCACAAAAGGACCATCATATTGGATTATAATTCACCATCTTGGATTATAATTCTATGTACTCAAGTATCTCCCACATTAAAATCTGTTCTTTTTGTGGTATTTATTGATGTTTATTTGTCCTTAAGCAAAGATTTACTGAAAGCTCATTTTAGAGAATATAATTCAAAAAAACATAATTTTAAAAAAAAATCTGTATGCTCAATAGTTCTATACAGAGATGGCTCCTTATATTGCTAACTTTGTTTTTTCCTATGCATATATTCGCATTTCACATAGTTTGTGACCTACCTTTTTACTGATTATAAACTTCTTGATGATAGGAAAAGTATGCTATCCATCTTTGTGTTCTTCAGAGCAAACAGCCCTCTCTTGGTATACAGCAGGGGCCCCTCAAATGGTAACAGCCAGCACCTGCATGACACCCTTCACGTGCCAGGCACTGTAGGCAGCACTTTACATATATTAACTCATTTAACTCCTGCAGAAATCACATGAGGTGTGGGTATTATGTCCCTTTCACACATGAAGAAACTGAGACTCATTGAGCCTGAGCATAATAACTTGTCCAGGATCACAGAGCTAGCATGCGGTAACCCCTGTGCTATCCTGCCTCTCAGGGTCTGGTTTTATTGGAACTGGTCTCCTGAACCAGAATCCCCAGCAGAGTCTAAAAACCACTGACCTAGTCAAACTGCCTATTTTGCAGGAAAAGGAAACTGAGACCCAGAGAGGGGCAGTGTCTTGCCCAAGGCCACACAGCTTATCATTCCTTCAACCAACATAGGTATTAATTAGCAAAGATTTATAGAGAAATGAATATGTGCCTTATATTGGGCAGACTTTGAAGCAGAGAGAAATAAGAACTGGTCAGAGCCCAAGACACTAGCCTTCCTCCTGATGTTCCTTTTTCCTCACAGTGCCTCAAAGGAGAAGTGGAGGGGGGAAAACCAAGAGGAAAAGAGGAAAACCAGGAATAGCAACAGCAGGGCCTTGGAGGGGGTAAAATCGAGGGCGGCTCCATAAATCACCTAAGTCACTTTTACAAGGGGCTGCCTGTGACCTACTAATCTTCGTGCACCCTGGGATGGATAGCAGGGCGTTTTTTCCATATGGCGAGCCCCTTAAGCAGAGTAGAATTTCATATCTGTAGAAATGAAAGGGAACTTACAAAATAGAACAAGACAGATGGAATGGCAGGGATGGGCAAGTTGGGATGGAACGGGAGAGCACAGGAAAGGATCTGATAACCTTGAATTGAATGGAATCAAATCAAATCCCATCCGTGGTGAGTAGGCAGGAATCTGTGTTCATCCACTGATACGCTATCACTTTCTCCTTCAGGCAAAAATTCTAGGAAACTGCCAGACATCCTTGGCAAGTGATGCCACACACACCATCTTGGCCTCTCATCCTGACATAATAACCCACTGGATCCACTAGTCTCTAGGATCCACTTAGAAACTCCAAGACCTCTAATATTTCCCAACTAATATGGAAGAGGACACTTGAGACCAGGGAAAGAGAAATGCTGAGCCTAATTAAAATGCCTCACCCATGGAAACATAAACTAGAATCAGAAAGACATCAGATTTTCAGCCTGTGCAGCCCATGTCCAAAAAAAAAAAAAAATCTTGACCACATTCTGATGACAATCTTATGTACATCAATAAGTTGTTCAACCAATCATAACCAATCATAACTCCTCTGTATCCTGAAGAAAGGAGCAAGGAAATAAGAGTCCAGGATAGAGTCCAGGGACCTTGTTCACTTTCATCTCGAGCTAACACTGGGGGCAGCCACTGCCTGTACCTGTGCCAGGATCTTCATAACCCCAAAATCCACGGCTGTGATTCATCATTACCTCAGCAAGCATTTTGCCACACTCACAAAGTTGGCAGCACCTTCTTGCTGCTACTTTGATGACTGGAGCAACTTTATGCAGGGAAATCATCTCCATCAACACAGAGGCCGCTGGGCAGCCCGCCAGAGCGGAGCATCGGTGTCAAGCCTGCTTCAGACAAGAGATCATTTTGCCTCTGCTGCAATTCCTTGTGGCTGCTGTGTCGAAATACTGCAACTCCTTTGTAATTCAGAACATGCTCCCTCGGGGCAAAATCGTGTGGCAGACACCGGCTTTGACAGCCACTCTGTTTTCAACCTCTGTGCTTGACCTGGGGGGTGGAGTTTACTCCCCAGTTTGATCTTCCTGCCTTACTTTAGGACCAGCAAGCTCTCAACAAATCCTGCACCTACCCTATTTTTCCTAGTTTGTCCACTTGAAGATCTCTGGATCATAGTAGATATAGGAATAAATAATGCTTTCTTCCCCTCTGTTCTTCAGATAGCAGCTGAAAGTCAGTCCCTGGAGTGCCGTAGCATCATATGCTGCAACGCCCCACGACAGAAAAGGATGACTCTGTTAATGGTTTGACTCTAGCTTGGTGATTTGCAGTGGGAGCGAGTCGGAGCAGCAGATTTTGAGATTGGGCATATACTCAAATATGCTTGTCGACAATTTGTACCGTAGAGGCAGTTATACTCAACCCCACCAAATTCTATATTGTCATTCAATTATTCTATCAACCTACTGTTTGACTGCCTTCATGTGACAGGGACTGCCTACTAGCAGGAGGTGGACAACCAGCAGAGAGTGGTGCATAAGAGCTGTTCCCCACTTTTAGATCCTTCATGACTACTACATTTACTAATATTATGTCTTCTCTCTTCTCTTCTTGGACAAGGGATTATTCTCATGAGGCTGACAAAGGTGACCTTCATAACATTCAATGCCACGTTAGATGAGATATTTCCCTCCAGCCTCAATGAGCCATTTAGAGGATAGTTTTCAGGTCCTCTAGACAGTCATAGGTAATTTATTTGGAGTGTGACTGGGATTCATCAGAATCGGGCAAAGGAGACTTGATTTACACCTCTCCAGGGCTTTCTCCCCTCAAATTCACTAACACTTCTCAAGTTACCTCTTCTTAGCCCTTCATTGATATTTGAGTGTAACAGACTGAAAAGCAACAATATGTTGGAAAACAGAAGTCTTGTCAAAGTAAATCAGGTCAAGAAAGTACAAAAAGCAAGAGAATCCTAAAAGTAATGGGAAAATTAGTGCTTTTCAGTATCTCTGCCAGTTATCACCACCCAATGTCCACCTCCCTCCCACACATTAACCCTTTGCACTCGGATGTCAAGTGGATAATGAGGAAAAAAAGCAAGCAAGTGCCAAGGGGTAAACCTTCTTCCAGATGACGAAAAGACTTCACATTACTTTTTTCAGTCTCTATTGGAAGCTTTAACAACTAGGATTTCTAGCTTCTGCTGATGCATACCAGAGTTTGGAAGTTCTATTTACTTTGGCAACCCCTACAAAGATAAATGGAAGATGTCAACAAGTCATTCAGTGCCTTGGGGTGTGGCCTGGCCTATAGTTCCACCTGCTGTTTTACTAATAAATACAACTTGTCTTTGGCAACAGTGAAGCAAACATTTTGATCCAAATGAACCACCATCTCCCATCAAAGTGTGCCCCATATAATCCCATCCAACTATAGAGAAATTAAAGAAATATTGCCATATGACCTTTGACAATCCTCCCATCAGAGGTGGGATCTCTGTCCCCTCTCATCTTTGTCTCCTCCCCTTGAATCTGGGCAGGTTTGTGACCTACCTGTAACTCCAATAGAATGTGGTAGAACAGAGGCTGTAAGACTTCTAAGGCTCAGACAGAAAAGGTGATATAGCATCTGCCTTGTTCACTGGCATACTCACTTTTGGAGGCCTGAGACACATGTAAGAAGTCCAGCTCCCTTGAGACTGCCATGCTGTTAGAGAGCCCAGGTCACATGGAGAGGCCACATGCAGCCATTCTGGTAACAAGCACAGCAAAGGTCCAAGCTGATGGCCAGCACCAACTGCCACACTTGTAAGTGAAGGTGCCATCCCATGAGTCCAAACCCAGCCAAAAAGTACCCCCTAACCATTCAGGGGCAAGACAGGGCATCCCCACAGTGCCTTGTCTGCAATTCCTGACCCACAGAATCCATTGGCTTAATAAAATGGTTGTTTCAAGCTTCTAAGTGTTGCATTAATTTGTAAACAGCAGTAGCAACTAGAACAAATAGTGGGGTATTGTCATTTAAAATCAAACAGGCCTGCATACAAATTCCAGCTCTAGCCCTTACGTGAAATTAGCAAGCCCCTCAATGTTTCTGAGCCTGTTTCTGATCTCTAATACAGCTTTTGTGAGGCATCAACTCACCTGTCAGAAAACAGTACTAGTAGTCTGCCCATGGATGTTTGCTGCTTTCTCCCCTGCCATTCCTCCTTATTCCCAGTTCTGGTGAACCGATTGCTGTCAGTGTAGCTAATGAAACAAATCTATTACCATTCATCTGAAACCTAATTATGTATACAAATAAAGAGCAGCTGAAGGAATGGCTTGTTCAAATAAGGACTGGAAAAGAGTTTTTTCTCATCCTGGCCATTTGACAAGAGGGACTTTGGTCAGTGTTGAGATTTGCATCATTATTCTAATTAGAAGCCAGCTAAAAGCCAGTCTCCCATGGCTTTGCTAGATTGTAGTGCTTCTCTGATTTCAGTGCACATATGAATCATCTTGGGATCTTGTTAAAATGCAGATTTTTGTCCAATGAGTCCTGGGTAAAGCCTGAGCTCCTTCATTTCTAATGAGCCCCAGGTGATGTCCACGCTGCTGCTCCACCAAGTCGCTGAGCAGCAAGGTCCTGAAAGACTCCATAAAACCTAGTCCTTATTATTTAATGACTGATTCTACCTCCCTACCCTACAACAATTCATCCTCGCCTTCCCCCAGATTAGCCCGGCATGTTTGGTGGCTGCCAGATCCAGGCGAGGGCAGCTCACCTAGCTTCAAGCTGACTACAAAGTCATTTCCATCTTCAGCTTTCTTTTACAAGGGCCCTGCAATTGCCTAACCTTCTCCCCCACTGCCACTCATTTTTCCTTGAATTCTTCACAACCATCTGTGATCAGGGATGATTCTGCTCTTTCACAGTTGAGAGAGGGTGAAGGAGAGCCCCAGGCGTGGCACTAGAATCCAGATCTTCTAACTTTAGGTGAGCAGACATCAGCTTATTATGGGGGTGCAACTACATAGTGTCACCATGCCACACCTGGTCCAAGTGTTAACTGGCCTGTTGTCTGGCAGCTATTTGGGAAAATACATTTAAATGAGAAAGTAAGAGATTCATCTCTGCTCTTATGCAGCCTTAGGTACTGATATAGGGGGCAGGGCGGGGAGAAGGAAGAAACATATTAAGCATTTACTATGCACTGAGTGTTCTGCTTTTCCTGCGTTATACATTGTAATGCTCCTAAGACATTCTAAGGTAGATGCTGTTAACTCTTTTGAGCCTCAGTTTCCTTATTTGTAGAATGATGTTAAGTATAATAAATTCACGCAAACTCTCCCAGGACAGAGTGATGGAGCAGGCTTCAAGGTGGACATATCTGACTCTAAGTCTATAGTTTCCCCCTTAGCACCTCTTGTTTCCAGGCATATTTTATTGATGTGCTGTGTCAGTCAGTGGACTTGTGCAGATTTGATGGGTTGGCTAATTTATTGAGAGAGTAGTTGATAGTACTGGTAGGGGTCAATGTGTCATTTGGCCAAGTCAGCCCACAGTTTCCCAGCTGACTTCCATGGGTTCAATTCTGCCTATAATTGATGTGACTTCTGCTCTCGGGCAGTTTGTGCAATAGGAGAACTATACTGGAAGCCTATATTTCACTGATTCTGCTGCTTAGAGCTCTGTTAAGATGGTCTCGCTTGTTGAGCTTGGCTGCTAGAGATTCTGGGTAAAGGCAGAAGACCTATGGGCATTATAAGCCTTGGAATGCAAATGAATTTGAATCTTTTTATTCTGAACTGAAGTCTCAGTATATTCTCACTGGAAACCAAGACTAGATGTTAACATGTGAACCATTAAAGGGAGAAAGAACAACTTTAGCCCAAAATTAAATAGAAAACAAACCAAGATTTATGTACATTTGCTGCAAGGTGGCAGCTTGTTGTGGGACCTCTCGATGGCAAGGAGAAATAGAGCAGTAGATGGTTTTATTTATACCAAGGCTGTGTGTAGGTCTCTCATTTGATCACTGTCTTGGGTTTCAAGTAACAGACTCAAGCTAGCATATAACAAGGAGGATTGATTATAAGGAATCAGGAGTACTTTATAGAATGCAATGACAGGAAATACAGATGAGGCACATAAGAACTAGAAAATCTGTGAGCTGTTGGCCCCTTTGTCTATCCAGCTGTTGTCTCTGCCTAGAGCCACATGTCCTCTTGGCTCTGCCAGAAAAATTTTTTTTCTCTCTCTCTCTCCCCTCCCCTACCCAACCCCCATTTTCTCTGCAAGGCTCTTCCTTCCTGAAACCTCATAACATCAATTTGCATGGAGCTCTGCATTGCCATGGTGCCAACTCTAGTTGCAACATGACCTTGCAGCTCCCCTGCCCATTACCATCTGACAACATCTGGATCTCTTGGTTCAAGTTCTGAAGAGAGAATTTGATATTCAGTTTAGGGTCAGTTATGACAGAGTTGAAGTCACCTCGTATAAACATCATTCTATCCTTTCTGGAGTCTGGGGTGGCAAGTAGGGATCGGGGAGGCACCTCCAAAGTAAGGAGCATGACCTTAGCAGACTTCCAAAATATATCTGCTACGTACCTGAGGGGATGGTAGTAGAAATAGCCAAAACAGAATCCAGCCACAAACCCCAAAGACGTATAAAAAGAACAGAAAAGATAAAGTCCAAAATACTCCCTCAAGTATTTATTCTATAGCTTTTCTTCTCTTTTATACAAACTGTCTTTGCATATGCAATAGAGGTTTCACTCCACAACTCTCAGATTCAAACCTGGGTTTGAGTGCCAGCTGTGTTTCACTGGCCTTCATTTCTTTATCCTTAAAAAGATCAATAAAATCCATATAGTGATAGTCTTTCTTCCTGCTCACTAGAATTGCGAGGGTCTGCTATATGCCAGTCTCTGTGCTCAGCCAGGAGACTTGATCTATACCCAGAGAAGCTAGCATAATTGCAGAGAATACAAGCCAGGTAAGTAAGTATTCTACTGCAGAGTTTTTCAAAGTATGGTCAGGTGACTCCCCATAGCATATGATGGAGCAATGGGACTCCAACATATATAAGTACCTGGGAATCTCCTGGGCTCCTACTTAAAATGCAGATTTCTTGGTCTCTCCCTAGATATACTGGGTCAGAAGCCCTGGGGTTGGAGCCCAGGAATATGTATGTTAAACAATCCCCCAGGTAATCCTGTGAGTGCAGTGTGTAAGAACCACTGCTTTATCTCATGAGAAATGTCACAGATGAGGCCATGCTATGGCCACAGAGAAACTCCCTTCATTAAAGGTGTTCAAAAAACGTCCCCAAGGAGTGACATCTGAGTTGAGTGCCAAATGTGTTTACCAAGAAAAGAACGGGTATAAGAGAACTCCAGGCAGAAGGAAAAGCAAAAGTTCAGAAGCATGAAAATCATGGCAGGTTTGTGAGAAGAGAGAATAGACCATCTAATTAGAATATAGAACATTTCTAGAAAGAATGGCAAGACTTGAGACTGGAGCCAAACCAGGATGGGCCAAGTATGCAAGGTTGGAAAGAATAAAATATTCGAGAGGTCCTTTAAGACAGTTTCTCTGACAATTTTTTTTAGTGCCTTTTTTTCTGGAATTCACTTTCCCTGCTACTGCCTTGACCCACAAAAGGCCTCCAGAATCTCAAAGTCACTGCTCATCTAATAAAATTGTTGAAATATAATAGAGACAGAGGGCCTGGAGCTGGTTACATCAAATGCCACTTAGGAGAAGGAGAATTGAAAAGCATCCCAGGATCTGTCAGCTCCCAGAGCCATCTGGGCGCTTCCAAAGAGAGGGAGTGGGGCCAAGGAAAAGAAGCTCACCCTTCTACCATCTCTAGACAGAACAGACAGAGGACTGCCTTAGCCAGAGCCATTCCTGTGCTAGCCGAGGTCCAAAAGCTGTTTGTTTCCCTGCCAGACAGAAGAGGCCGGGAGTCTCCAACAACCTTGCCCAGCCAGGAATCTTAACCAACCTTAAGACAAACTTCCCTCTGCCTACTTTCCTCTCAGGACCTGGCATTCCCATTTCCAAAGTCTTCCAAATAGTCAGGTGCAGGGTTAGGTTAAGGGCAAAAACCCACACCCAGAAATGTTCTTTCTTTTTTTTTCTTTTATTATCAACAGGGACAATTTGCTTTTAAAATAGTCACCTGAGGTGTGATTGATAGGAAATCACTACTTGTCATTTCCGGCTCCATGGGAAATGTCATTTCAGTCAAACTTAACTAAGCCTTTTATTTCCCATATTTGCTCCCTCATGAATTGGAGCCTGCCGGTCGCCCATTCAAGAAACAGCAGAGAGCCCGAGTGTCCCCGCGGTATTTTCTGTAGCTTAAGTCCTCCAGCCTCACAGATTACATTTCCAGGTCTCTTTGTTCCCTCTCCATTAGAAGGTATCCCTCCCAGAGCTGCATGTCCAACCCTATTTAAGAACCATTTAGAACAAAGTGTAAGGGCTTAATTTTCTGCTTTTCCCTCTCCACACCTCCTCCATCCATCTCTTCCGCCCAGCAACACCATAGGAAACCCAGGCTTCTAATAGAACCAAGTAATTTTCTGAGGTTCCAATATTTTCTCTCACACACTTAAAGTTTCTCTCTGAAACTTAAAAGCTGGTTTCAGAAACCGGCTTTTGGGGCCAGCAGACACAGGTCCCCTCAGACAGACTGAAGGTGCACATGTTCAAGGGCTGGGTTAAGCCTCCCAGGGCTCACAAGCGAGACAGGGGCTTTGGAATCACAATGACCAAGATTTAAATTCTAATTCTCCCAGATACTAGTTGTTTCACCTGGATTAATCTGTTTTCCTAGGGAAACCTCAATTTTCTCACCTGTCACATTGAAAGGATACTAATATCCGACCAGTTGTTAGTGTGAGAAGTAAATAAAGTAATAGTGGCAGACAGTGTTCGTTGTCATTCTCAAATTTATTATTCTATGGCACCATCTACCTTAGGGGCTGGAAGAACTTAATGCTTTCCTGGTGCCCCTTTTGGCAAGGAGCAGCCAGATAACAGAGTTCTAGGCGGTATTATATAAGCAGAAGTCTGAAAAGAGTTCCTGGAAGTTTTTCTGCTTTCCTAACAAAAGGGAAGGGCGAGACTTGACTCCTTTCCCTGCTTTTTGCTTCCTGCTTTGAGCAAAAGCAGTGGTACCTGGAGCTGCAGAGCCATTGTATGACCAAAAGAATCTCAGTCACCTGGCCTGATGTCATCATGACACTGAAGCAGTGTGGAAGCCATGGAATTCCAGGTTTTTCATGATATGGAAAAAAAAGTGTTTCTTCCTTTAAGCCACTGCAAGTTCAGTTTTCTGTTTCTTGCTACCAAATTCATTCCTAACTGATACATGTAAGTGATGTACATAAAGCAACTACAGGAGCCACTAGTATTTAATAAATATTAGTTCTATCCTTGCCTCATGCCGCATGTGTCTTCTCAAATATATCAAGTCCTAACTTATACCATTGAATTGTTCGTACTTAGAGCAGGATCTGGGCCTAGGACATCAGTCCGGACTGGCTTGTGAGGCCTCTGTAAAGTTTCTTCCAGTTCACCCGTGTGCACACTGAGACTCCTGGTTAAGGAGAATCAAGCCGGTTGATCACAACCCCCGAGTGCTGAGTGTCCTACCCCCAACCACTCTTCTCTCCATTTCCTGGCTTCTCTCGTTCCCTTCCCACTCCGTCCTTTCAGCCTGCCTGAATCTTCTCCATCCTCCATGTCTAGGGGCAGCCACATCCAGGGGAGGGGACAGGGTCGTATGGCACAAGCATGTGGCCCAGTTTGGCAATGGCGATGGGCACAGGGGAAAGCAAAGCTAGTCCAGGGAGGCCTTGGAAAGGAGGGATAGGAACTTTCTATCCTCAGTAATAAAAAACAGAGCTCCACAGGGCAGAAGCAGAGCAGCCATCAGGGCTCACTTGGGCTCTGGTAGTCAGAACAAACAAGCTGGAGAACCACACAGAGGATGCCAGGGGGTTAGAAGATGACAGAAAACAGAGGCAGGAAGCACAGTATAGACAGTGGTACCAGAAACTCCACACAATCCCTGGCCAAGAGAAGAGGAATTGGCTGACGCTCTGGAAGACTTTATCCCCACCTGCCACTCCTCGGCATGGGTGGAGGGTGAGCAGATAAGCAATGAGGGGTGAGAGGACATTCCACGGCAGCCCTCAGGTAGGATTCCTGGGGAGTGCCAGCAGCAGCCAAACTGACCTGGCCATGCTCTTCTTGGGTAAATTGTGACACCTGCTGGCTTATGGTGGAGAAAACCCTGGCTTCACTTCAGCAACGAGTTTCCTGGTGCTATTGTGCAAATGGCTCCCAGAAGGACACGGTTCTTGGCGAGTTAGACACTGTGCATCTTTGAGTTCCTGTGGCCATGCCCAGATTCAGTTTCCTGTGACCACAGTTGTCTGGAAGTTACCAGAAGGCAGGAAGTTGTCACGGAGAGGAGAGTAAACTGGGCACAAAGAGATTTGACTGCAGGTTCTGTCTCTGCCTCTTTGTGGCCTGGAGACATTAGGTAAATCACTTCTCCTGTTTTGTTGTTATTGTTGTTGGTTATCTTTTCAAAGGAGTACATTTTCATAGTATTCCTCCTACCTTACAGTTTTCCGTGTAAAGAATCAAATAAGACAGGCTTGTTGAAGTAACAAATGTAGTTTTGGATTTTTCAACAATTATTTAAGCAACTACCATGTGCCAAGTACCAAACTTCTGGAGCTACACACAAACAAACACATACATGTACATATACACATATATGCATAGTAGTGCTAATGTAAAAATGAGCAATAAACCACCATTCCCAGCTAGGAGGAGACATGCATGTAAACCAAAAAATCCTCTTCTCTTTGCCTGAAAACCATCCTCCTCCCACAGCTCATCCCTGAAGTCTCAGCCCTCATGTCACCTCCTCTGAGAAGCCCTCCTTTGACCCTCACCCTAGTCTAGGCAAGTGTGACACTCTCAGAGCACGTCCTACCATTCCTCACAAGCACAGAGCAGCAGGTGACTGAAGGGTTCAAATCCTAACACCCTCTCACTGACTGTGGGACCCTGGGCAAGTTTCCAGGCATTGCCAACTGTAGGACCCTCTCCTGTGAAGTAGGGATAATAATACCCGCTCCCCAGGGTTTTCCTAAGGATGAAATAAAATGGCATGCATAAAGTACTTAGAAGAGTGCCTAACAAAAATACACTCTTAAGAAATGTTAGTTTTACTATTTGTGAAATGTTTGATTTAATGTCCATTCTTCCTACCAGACTATTAACTTCAAGAAGGTAGAGGCCCTACTCATTTTGTTCATGCCATATCCCCTGTGCCTAGCACAGTAGCTTGAAACCTAAATTTTTTCCTCTCTAAAATGCAAATAATCATAGTAACTACTCCATAGGTGTGTCGTAAAGATTAAAGGTGATAATGTCTCCAGTCAACAGTAAAGCAACTAGCATATGACCAAGCACATGGTCAGCTGATATTGTTATTATGAATAATATAAATGAAGTTAGTACAGTGTTTAGAAGTAATGTAGAAAAGGTGGTAATTAATTTTACCTGGGAACAGGGAAGTTCTCGACTAGAGGGAGGGGTGCCTGAGCAGGGTTTTAAAGGATGAAAACAAGACTCCATCAACCAGCACACCTGCCAGCCCCCACAAAGTGGAAAGCTCCATGATCAGTTGTTGTATAT
Source organism: Microcebus murinus (assembly GCF_040939455.1). Taxonomy (NCBI): domain Eukaryota; kingdom Metazoa; phylum Chordata; class Mammalia; order Primates; family Cheirogaleidae; genus Microcebus; species Microcebus murinus. Next base: position 70,918,745 of record NC_134107.1, on the reverse strand, counting down.
ACAGTTGTATATATAGATAAATATGACTAAGTCCCTGCCCTCGAGGAACTTAATATCTCTTCCTACAGCGAGGGTCCTTTGGGTACACAGAAGAGAGCCTAACCCGAAATGCCAGGTTGGAGAAGGCTTCCAGGAGATGACGTGGAGCCGGGGGGCAGGGGGGGAACAGTGAGGAGTCAGCCAGGCTGTGAAACCAGAAGACATCTCAGGCAGAAGGAACAGCAGTTGAGAGTAGGAATGCCGGAGAACTGTAAAGTGTTCTACTTAGTTCAGGCTTTGGGTACATGAGCAGGTTTGCAGAGAATGGAGCTGGAGACACAGAGATCAGGAGCCAGATAATGAAGAGCCTCTCAAGCCTTGGGAAGAAATTTGGATTTTATTTAATAAGCTATCTGAGTAGCTGAAAAATTACAAAAAGGTAGGGAGGGGTAATATGATAGCATTTGCATTTGAGAGAGGTTGTTCTAAAAGGACAGTCAGACAGCAGCTGGGAGATTAGTCTAGAGGATTTGAAAGAATCCAGACAGGCAATGGCAGACGTGTTGAGAGAGAGGCATGAGTGAAATCAAAATATATCTGGGAAATACAATCAACAGGACTTAAAGACTAATTTGGTGTGGGAAGCAAAAAAGAACAATGATTTAGAATTTGGTTTGGGTGACCAGGGTGGGTTATGGAGCCATTCACTGATTCAAAGGTAACAGGAGCATCAAGTTTGCAAAATAAAGGGCCAGCATAGTTTTGTGTACATATTTTTTTTCAGGATTTGTATGGAGATGTATCAATCCTGTTCCATGATTATGTAACACATCATTTCTTCCTGCACAGGCACCCACAGGTTTGCATGGTCATCCCAAATCTTTCTTTCCATTTCTAGCAACTCACATATTGATCCAGCATTGCCATTGGCTCCCTCCAGCGTCCCTAGGATTTTGTCACATCATCAAGCTACCTACCTTCCCTGGGTTTCCCATGGCCCACTAACCCCTCCACAGGAGTGACTCACAATATTAGGTAACCATGTCTCCAGCAATTTCATTAATAGAGCTGGGGCTCAGGGAGGAGATCTGAGCTAGAAGTACACATTTGAGAGTAATCGGCACAGTTTGCATGAGCGCAGCATTGACAGCAGATGAACTAGCGTAGGGAGACTGTGAGGGGTAAGAAGACTTAGGCACACATGGAAGCCTAAGGAACAAGAACTGCTAAGAGAAGAGCATGGCAGTGGGAGAATTGCTGGCAAGGGTGAGTGAGGAGTGGCCGGAGACATAGGGACAATATCACGAGAAACTCAAGGGTGGAGGAGGGCATTGAATAGCAGTGGTCAGGGACACAAAGTGCCCCAAAAAAATCAGGACTGAAATCTAAATGTGGGCATATGGGTGCCTGGGTGGTTTTGGTGGACTTGTGGGAGCAGTTGAAGAGGAAGTGAGGAAGTGAAGATGATATTTTCCAAAAATTTTGTGTGCGAGAGAGATGGGGCAGTAGCTACCAGTGGAAAGAAAATGTCTTGGGTTTTCTTTTTTCCTTGAACATTTGTACATGAAGTGAAGCACCAGAAGTGCTACATCACAGCATTCGAGAGCTCAAGTCCTAGAGCCAGGCTCTCCTAGCGCAAGTCTCAGGTCCACACAGAAGCGCCACAACCTTGTGTATGTTCCCTGCTGCCTCATGATCCTGTTCTGCTCACCCGTAAGGTGGAGATAACAGCAATACCAAAGTATGGAGTTGTTGTGAGCATTCAGTAAGTTATGAGAGCTACATTCAATAAGTATTGGCTGCTCCTGTTGTTGAAATTCCTATTCAATAAAAGGAAAACACCAATTGGCCAACTAATATATATAGAAAAAATTAGCCGGGCCTAGTGGCACATGCCTATAGTCCCAGCTACTCAGGAGGCTGAGGCAGAAGGATTGCTTGAGTCCAGGAGTTTGAGGTTGCTGTGAGCTAGGCTGATGCCACAGAACTCACTCTAGCCTGGGCAACAAAGCAAGACTCTGTCTCCAAAAAATAAAAAAAAAAAAGGAAAACACCAAAGAAAGTTATTGAAGACATGAAAAAGACAAGGAGTCAGGGATGGAGCAAAGTTCCTGAGGAAGCCAAAGGAGGCAGAGTGGAGCACTGAGGGAGAGCTTGGCCTTGGGCAGGACAGATCCCCTGCCTCACTTCCACTGAGACAGAGTCGAAGGAAAGCACCAGTGGGCTTCAGATTCAGACACATTTGTCTTAGAGAAGCAGGGAATTAGAAGTTGAGAGAGTCTTTATTTTTCTCCGTGAAGTAGGAAACAAGGTCATCAGCTGAGAAGGGAGAAGGAGGTAGTGAGACTGGGTGAGGCCTAGTGCCAGAAGAGTGGGCAAGAGCTGACATGGCTTACTTACTATGGAGAGGGGACATAGCATGTCCACTGATGAGTGGCTCTGGGGAGGGTCTGAGGTCCCCCAGACCACCCACTCATGCATTTCCTTGGTGCTGTCACCAGCCTAGGGAACAGCGGTGATGGCTATTGTTTGGACTGCTCCGTGGTTGAGACTTTGCTGAGAGGCTGTGACAGGAAGTTAAAGGGACAAAGACACTGAGAGTGGTAAAGTGGTGGACCAGGAAGTCCAGATTGGAAGGGAGGAATATAAAGCTAAGAGAGGAAATAAACAGACATTGAAGGAACTGGGGTCTCAATGAGTAGGCACACTGAAATAAAAGAATGACAGATGGGAGAAAATGAGCTGGTGGTCAGAGGAATCAAATATTAATAGTGTATGTAACGGTTAATTTTATATGATAACTTGACTGGGCCACCAGGTGTCCAGATACCAGGTGAGGCATTATTTCTGCCTTGTGTCTATGAGGGTGTTTCTAGATCGGGGTTGGGGGGTGGGTAGCATTGGAATTGGCGAACTTGGTAAAGTAGATTTCCTCTCCAGGATAAATGAGCATCAGTCAATACACTGATGGCCTGAACAGAACAAAAGGCAGAAGCAGGAGAGATTCTTCCCTTTTTTCTGCCTTGTTTTTTGAGCTGGAACATTTCATCTCATCTTCTCTTGCCCTCGGACTGAGACTTATACCATCAGTTCACCTGGATCTTAAGCTTCCAGGATCAGACTGAATTACAACACTGGCTTCACTGAGAGTCCCCAACTTGCAGATTGTGGAATTTCTCAGCCTCCACAATCACATGAGCCAATTCCTCATTTTATACACACATACACACACACACACTCTCTCTCTCTCTCCCTCTCACACACACACACTCTCTCTCTCTCTCTCTCTCTCTCTCTCTGACTAATACAGTGAGGTAGATTAGAGAGGGCCACAAGTTCTTTGCTACTTGCTGTCTAACTCTCTTACCTTATCTAAAATGACTTGTGTCTCTTTTTCTTAAGATGTCAAACAGGGCTTACTTGTTCATCTCAAATTGAATGCCTCTCATTGACAAGTGGAGTCTAATATACCTACACTTGAATCTGGGCTGTGCAGGATGATTAGCCTGACCAATAAAATGGGGCATACATGACAATTTGGGGCTACATAGGCTGGTCATGAGAAAGAAGCCTTTATAGTTTCCACCCGGACCTCTGAAAGCACTTACTCTTGAAGCTCTGAGCAGCTCTATAAGAAGTCCAGCTATTCTGAGGTCAGTGATGCTGGGGAGATCACATGGAAAGTCCATAAAGAGAGAGATCCTGGGACTATAAGATGAGAGAGATACCTGGCCAGCCCTCCACTGTTCTAGGCACAGTTACTTGACCAATCCCAGCTGAGGCCCCAGATATCATGGAGCCCAGAGACAAGTTGTCCTTGCTGAGTCCTGACAAACTTGTAGATTCTTGAGCAAAATAAACAATTACTGTATAGGGTGGTTTACTATGCAGCACTAAATAACTGGAACAATTAGAAATAAGCTTTCAGAGGTGACTCAGTCTAAGCTTAAGATAAGAGCCAGAGAATGGCCACAATGACATGGGTGGCTGAAGATGAATATGAAACTCACTGGTGTCAAAGGTGCCATGTGGGAAAAAGGAGCCCTCACTCAGGATGCACAGGAAACCAGACCAGAGACATGCAACAGAGAAAAACTTGTCAGAATCTGCAAACCCCTTAAGAGAATAGTTTTATTCTCAGGTACCATAGAAATATCTATTTTTATGTGAACACAATAGATATCTAACTGTGCAAACTGGTCCCAAGGAATATATTCAGCAACTATTTACAGTGTATGATGTTGCCCTAGGTGATAACTCTACAAACTTGAAATGATAAATTGCATTTCTTTAAAATGGTATTCTTAAATATAGATGTCCTATTACTCAACTGATCTACCACCTCCCCCTCAACTCCCATGTATTGCCGCATATAGTACTGTTTCTCTCTCTTGTGATGAAAAACATTCAACAAGTTTGTTGAAAGAGCATCTGCTATGTGCCAGGCTCTGTGTTCAGTGCTGGTCTTAGATCTGTGTTGATCAAATAATGCCCATCTTTTGAGATTGTAATGAAGGTGTTTAGCACTTAATACAGCCCAGGCCCTGTACTATGCACTTTGCAAGCCGTATCTCATTTAAACAAGTAGGTACTGTTTCAGTTGAAGTTCAATGATCACTGCAAACATAGAAAGTGATTTGTCACAGAGGTAATTGATCTTATGCAATTGTGGAAGCTAATTGGCATCGCACCTGATGCAGGGGTGTGAAGTCCTCAGAGAAGGCAGTCAGGAAGGGAAGACAGATGTGAAATGGGGGAGAGCGAGACTAAGCTGGAACTTATGAGGATGGTCAGGGGTTATTTTTGTTTCTGATGACCCTTCCTCCTGCAGCTACACAGATCCACCTGGCACAAGAGTCAGAGCAGCATAAGGAAGGCACAGAAGTTGGGAGAGGTGTTGCAGGCATAGTCCCTACTTCCTGCCACCCAGGTGAACCAACAGGTGTGTGGACCACAAAGTGGGGCTGCTGCTGCTCTTGGGGCCCCGCCCACTCTAACCAGAAGTGGACAAGAAAGAGAATTCTGGGAAATGTAGTTCAGCCTTGTCAAGTTGACAAATTACAAGTGGCCACAGATGCTATTCAAACAGCAATAGTGAGTACATACTATCATCACCCCAGTCTTAACAAAGGCAGAAACCAAGGCTCTGATTGGATAGACTCCAATCTGATGCCACAGCCTGTGCTCTGAGCCATCACATGGCAGCATTCTTTGCCTCTACTGTAGGAAATGTCATAATGGTGGGCAAACAATAAATCACCTGCATCTTTTTAGCACTCGGTGTGTCCTATTTTATGCATGACCAGTGTCATCTGTCAGCCACTATGGGTACAGGAACTAGAATCCATGAGTTTTTCAGAATCATACAAAAGACGCCTGACAATGAAAATATATTGGCTCCAAAATACAAAAACTTAAAATTAATATGCACTTAATTATGTGTCCACAAATCTTTGATTCAACTACAACTTACTATGTGAAATTTTTAATAAAGTTTATATCATATAAGATTTACATGGATTAATGTGCTTGATATAATGTGAAATGACGGCTCCAAAACTAAGAGAACCTAGGGACTGCCAATTTTCTTCTGGACAGAGGAAACTTTGGGATGGCCTGATGTTAAAACCTGTTTCAGAGACTGCATCTGGGGCAGACACTGCAGTCTCCTCTCCCATGGCGTAGAATTGCAGATGTGGAGAGTAAAGGAAAAGCACTACCTGGTAGTCACTGGGGACGTATATAAACTGAATTGAAAATGGACAGCCTTAGTCCTGGCACGTTGCCCACCTTGCTGATGTGTCAGGAACATTTTAAAGATATCCCTGCAGGTGGTGAATGAGAAAAGAAACCAGAAATATACAGATTAAATTTAGCACAGATTGAATCGCGCTCACCAAGATGCTTGCCTCTCTGCCTGGTCTCTTTTTCCTCCCAGCTGAGGCTGCGGGACACCTAATCACAGAAGGCAGCCTTCTAGCGAATTCAATTAGCCAGAGAGTGCCTTGCGTGAGTTAATGGATAAGAGAAATGGAAACAGACATAACTTCTCCACAGAAACAGCCACGAGCAGTGGGAGAAGGATTCAGCAACAGGCCAGGGGCCTCTCATGCTTCTCTGGGGGCCAGATATTCCCACAAGTGTGGCGGCTCCTTATCCCAGACTGAGGGGAGATGGGAACGGTTATCTCTGAGCCAGAACCGGACTCTTTGGCTGGGCTCCCACCTCTGTAGAACTTCAGCTTCATAAGAATTTATAAGTGCTAGTGTTCTGATAGTTGCATACAAAATGCATTTGCTCTGAGTACTTGAGATATTCTCAGATGGTGACAATGGATAGCTGTCACAGACTAAGCATCTGCCATGTGTCAGGCATCGTGCTAAAACAGGCTACCTGCCTTTACAACATTCGCTCCTAAGCTTTACGATAAACTGGCTTGTGTGACATAGGACTGTTACCCCACTACCCACCAATACCACCTACTAGGTGTTCATTGCTTCCCCAACACCAGGGAACCCCACTTCTGTGTAAACTTCTGCATCAAGAAGGAACTTGGTACTTCCTCCTCCCCCTCCAGACATCCACATTCCAAAGCATAATAATATATATCTGCCCGGCCTGTCTCTCAGGTGCACCTGTCTAACTCTCTTACCTTGCCTAAAATGACTTGTGTCTCTTTTTCTTGAGACCTCAAACAGGGCTTACTTGTTCATCTCAAATTGAGTTTAATTTAAACATATATTGAGAGAGGTAGTATTAGTTAAGAGTGTGATCTGTCGAGCTGTAGAGTCTTAGTTTGGATTCTTGCTTTATCAATGATGGTATTGATGCACGGTCTTTATCAGGTACTTAAAATCTGTTATCCTCAGTTTTCTCATTTTTAAAATGGTATACTAATGCCTCCCTCATGGGATATTGTGTGGAATAACAAATTATATGGAAAATGCTTAGTACAATATATATCACATAGTCAACGCTCAATAAATATTAGCAATTTGAGTTATACCTAGGTGCCAATAAATGTGCTTGGCAATGATTAAGACATTATCCTCAACCCTCAATACAACCTTACAGTTCAATAGAAGGAGATATGAAAAAATGTAACAATATATGACAGGATGAGTACCAGGGTAGAAGTCCAAATACATGGGATTCACAGGTTGCTTTCTACTCCCATCAGGACCATGGCTCACCACAGGAAGGGCACAACTGAGCCTGCCAAGGTGGAGGAAATGGGAGGCTGCCAGTGCCCTATTTCCCGTTTCCCAACCAGCCCAGTGAGGGCCTTAGTGACTCTGATGACATGATATAGGAGATTATAGTCCATTGCATCTTTCAGCAAATATGTGTTAAACACAAATGTACAAGACCCTCTTGCAGACAACACAGAATGCTTGAAATCTGGCCAGATTGCAACATTGAACAAAAGATTGTAAGAGTGCTGAGCATCAGAAAGTGAAGATGTTAGTGCCAAGAAGTTGAAAACTTCTGAAGTACATGAGACCATGGTAGAGTAGGAGTTAGGTCATATAAGTATAATAGTCAAAAAAGGAGGCCTTATCCAATATTGTGATCCATACTGTCCTATAAATGAAGATGTAAGTAGATGTAGAGCCCCTTAAGATGCAGATTGAGGATAGAATTCTAGCTCATTGTTAATGGTTTTAGTTCTAAAATAGTTCTTCTAAACTAACAGCTAAAATCCTAAAAAATACTATTTTAATTTGTAGCTTTCAATATGGATAAAGAAAACAGTTATAATAAGAATTCAGCTAGGCCAGGCAAGCTGGTGGCTCACACCTGTAATCCAAGCATTCTGGGAGGCCGAGGTGGGAGGATCACTTGAGCTCAGGAGTTCAAGACTAGCCTGAACAAGAGTGAGACCCGGTTTCTACCAAAAATAGAAAAAAAATCAGCTGGGTATTGTGGTGCGTGCCTGTAATCCCAGCTATTCGAGAGGCTGAGGCGGATCGCATGGGCCCAGGAGTTTGAGGTTGCAGTGAGTTTCTTCAAGAAAAGAAAAGAAGAATTCAGCTATAAACATAGTTGGGTATAATTTGAATCATTAATAAGAATATAAAACATACATGTAGGCAGATATACATGCTATGTCTTAGATCTCTTTCTCTCTGCCCCTAGAATTTCTCCTATGGTTGGCAACAAACACTCTTACGGATTATCAAATCAGGCCATTATATTAACATATCCACTCTGTGTATAATGAATCGGTAAACTAAATAAAGCTGGCAGCTTGCTTTTCCTCCCAGACTGAACCCTTCTGTCCTGAGCAGGCGGCTGTAATTTAAATTTCAGTCAGGTCCTCCTGGCTACCTTTGCTGTCTCTTAAGAAAGGCTGTCTGAGCAGTCACAGCCTCCCTCGCAGCCTGGGAGATTAATGGACCCATCACAGGACGGGTCGGAGGCAGCCCGGTGAGCAGGCTCTTCACGGTCCAGTCCCTGAGGGACTTAGAAAGGGAGTGAGGAAGAGTTTCAATATAAACATCTACAAATAATTTTGAGTTAGACAAAAATGAGAGCTTGAATATACAAAGGCATTCCTACCCTTGGTTCTAGGAGGACAGGGTGACAAGGTGCCCAGGAAAAGGACAGCACCCGCTGGCCACACAGGCCGGTGTTTAGGAAGATCAGAGCCACAAGCAGGTACCGGGGCCACATGTCAACAGAGGAGGTCGAGGCAGCAAGGGTTTGGGACTCTAACAGACCTGAATTTTTGGAACCCAGCTTTGCCGCTTACCTGGGTATCCTTAGACAGGTCGTTGAGCCTCTCTGTGTGGGTTTTACATCTGAAAGGAAGCAAAGGACAATAGCTGCCTCATGTGGTGGTGGTGGGGATCATAAAGCAGTCATTCAAGTCAGTGAGTCCAGAAGCAAAAAGTCTAATTCAAACTATTTTAAGCAAATAAAAAAAGAATATATAGATCACCTAACAAGGAAATCCAAGGGAAATATAGGCCTCAGGGACTCGAACATTGTCAAGGCTCTGTTTTTTCCTGTGTGTCGGCCGCATTCTAGCCTATCGAACGTGCTTCCCTCCCTGCAGCACTGAGAGGAGATGAGGAGAAACGGCCACGTCTTGGTAATCTCCTAGCAGAGCGGGAGCCTCTCACCCAGCCCTTCTGGAAACTGTAAGATTCCAGAACTGGACTCTGTTCCAGCTTGGGGCCTCTGTGCTCACTCTGGTCACAGCCACTGCAGCCAGGGGGGTGGGGCACTAGGATGAGCAGGCCAAGCCTCCAGGACGCCCTGAAGGTAGGCGGTGGGATCCCCCAACTCCTGTCAGCACAATCCATGAGGTACTTTAATCTCTTGGTCTTTCTTCAGTTGAAAAGGGGAAGGATCATTACATTGAGATAAGAAAACAATACTGGGAAACAATATCCCCTTTGATACTTCAAACTGCTCAATAAGTGTGAAGACATTAATCTGAATGTCAGGATTTATACTGTCAAATAATCACCATCCGAGAACCAAACTGAGGCTATTCTTTTATGCACATGTTTATTATTTCATTCATTTACTCATTCATTATTTAGTAAGCACTTTCTATCTGCCAGACACTATGCTAAGCACTTCATGTGCCTTATAGCATTTGGTCTTAGCAATAACCCTATAAGGTACTGTTATTAACCCCATTGCATCGTTAGCAAATGGAGGCTCAGAGAGGTTAGCATTTTCTCTATTTCACAGAAGTAGACTTGAACACAATCAAAGTGAAACTCCATGCTCTCAACCTCTGGGCTACCACTTGGTAAAGCACAGGGAAAAGTGATGCATTTCGTCCGGGGGAAGCCTACACAGCTGGAGAGGCAACACCTGAACTCACTCTCAAAGGATAAGTCAGAGTTTTCCCAGAAGAAAATATGGGAAAGGGCATTTGAGGCAGAAAAGAAGATGATATACAAAGACATAATATGTACAGCAAATGCTGCTGTTCAATGTCTCAAGTCAAAGTCCAGTGAATCCTACTAGCTGGAACTACTACAGGGGCCAGTCTGAATTCATGAAAGATCTGAATAATGTTCATTCATAAACAAAAATAAATGCAGTTTTATTGAGTTTAGTATGCTTACAAACATACTGAATTTCTTAAAAGAAAACAACTTTGTTGTGGTTTTGTTTGTTAGAGCAAACTATTTTTGGCCCCATGGATGGAGGGAATGGACCTCAATTCAACCATTCCTAGGCCATCTTACTAGGCATTACACAAACTGTTCCTCTTTAAATTCTCCCAACCACCTTTCCTAACCTAACTATTAGAAGATTGCTGTTAATGCATCTGTTAATCTGCTAATGAAGACCTACATCAGTAAGATATCAGCCATTTCAAATATAAAGTTTTAATTTGATGTTTTTAAATCAAAAATGACAATTATTGCCTTTGAAAAAATCAGAGAATAGGTTTAAATAATGATAGGAAGCAGGATAGAAAGTATGGTAAATGGGACTACCACTGACCCAGTTGATCAAGTAGGAAACTGAGGCAGCATTGTACTCCTCACACCCCTCATTCCTGCTACTCCTCTCCATGCAATCCCCAAGTTCTATGACTGCTGTCACCTTCGCACCCTTGACCCCACTCCTTCTCACCATTCTCTTTGTCACTGTATCAGCTCAGGACCCATCAGCTCTCTCCTCCCTGCCTCTGGTCCTGCTGCCCTCCTCTCCATCCTCTGATGTGAGCTCTTCCATCCCCAGTCTGCCGAGTATCTCCCCTCACTGGCAGAGTGAGTGGTCCAAGCAAGGCCAACCAGAGCCCTTGCCCAGAACTTGCACAGACGCTAGGAATGAAACTCCATCTCGCGTCTTCTGGCATGTGGGAAAGGCTGCTGTCTGCAGTAGGAGAGGCTGAGGCTGACATTTGAAGAGAAGGGGAGATAAGCAGAGATGAGCAGTGGAGGGTTCTGGCAATGCCAATTCTTTGGTTTTCAGCTCCAAGCTGATTCCTTACAGGAACCCCTGTGTCTTCAGCAACTTCAGAAGCCAGTAAATGACTTACACTTTTGTGCTTAAAAACAAAACAAAAACCAAAACAGTGCTGTGTCTACACCTGGATCTTCAACTCCCTCCTTGAGGGTGAAATCCAGGCTCATGAACCTGGCACACACAGCATGCCTCTGCCTCCTGTCCCCGCCTCATCTCCACTCGCTCCCTGACCACACTCGGGGTTCAAAGCTGTGTTCATACTGAGCTGTGTTTGGTTGTGGATGACATTGCTGTTGTGATTGCTATTTGTCCACAATGCACCGTCACCGTACTCTTTTGTGCTAGACCTCTCTGCTGCACATAAGCAGGCTTTGATCTACTCAGCTAAATTCTATCAATTCCTCTTCTCTGTGCAAACTTAGCTTCTAAACAAACTCTGCTATCACAAAATAAACACACTATTGTATAAATCTGTTTACTTTTCTACCTTCTTCTACTAAACGAGAGCAGGGAAGCATTGTGTCTTTCTTTTCCATAACTAACACAGCACCTGGAACACACAGCAGGTTGTCAGAAATGTTTGCTGAATGAATAATTGAATGAATACTCTGAGACACTTCAGTTTGAATATCTTGGAAATTAAATTCTACAGCCTTGGTTTAGAAAAATCCCATAACTTGTGCAAAGCAGGAATCTTACCCCTAATATTATTGAAGAATGTGATATATACATATTCAACTCAGAGTTAAATTTTCTTGGGTTTGAACTGATTCTCTTAAAGTGGTTAATATTAGCTTTTAATTACATCCTGCCATCCAAATAGTACTTTAATACATGCAAGGAAAGAAACTCCTCTGTATATCAAGAGAGAGGGTAAATTCAATTCAATAATTCTATTTAATTTAGCATTTTTCTGCTCTAATAGTCAAATTGCTAAAGGAGATGTCATTTCCATGAGCTTGTCAACCAGAAAATGCTGAGCAATTACTTGAACACCATTTAAGGGCTTCCTGCTTCAAGGGGGTGGGAAGTTTCAATGATTCCAAAGGCAAGCTGGTTCCCTGACACTTTCTCAGAGGTTCTCTGCATTCTCTGATTCCCTTTCCCAAAAGCAGAGGAAATAGGTGTTGGGGACTTTTTCATCCTGGCCCCTCTCACACCCAGGCACTACACATCCACCTCCTCACCTCCAATTCAAATGGTATCCACCTTCCAATCTCGTGCCACAAGTTCTCTCTTCTATAAAGCCTCCAAAGATTTAACTGGCATTAATCTGAATTTACCAAAACATCTTCACTGTGGCACCTTAAAAGCATGACTTTCAGGATATTTAACCCAGCTCTAACTTCAGTGAAATAAATGGACCCTCTTGTTTCAGCTCCCTGAACTGCAGGAGAAAGAACCCTGGACTCGGAGTCAGGGAAACCTATGTAAGGATGTTAGATTTGCTGTGTGGCCGTGCAGATTACAGCATCTTTCTGGGTCTTCGTTTCTTTACCTGTAGGGTGGAGATAATATTGCCCACCTTACGGACTGTGGAGAGGATTTAATGGTCTAACATACAGAAAGGTCAATCATTGCTAAAATCACTATTTACAGCCATGGCATGTGGTACTAAAAAAGCCATCTGACAGTCACACTGCAGAGGACATCTGATAGACACACTCGATTCTCCTTGGACCAGATGCCTCTCTGTGATTCTCAACCGGGCTGTGCATGCAAAACAATGAGTAAAGGTTTTTCGAAATACAAACTCTGAGTGCTGCTGAATCAGACTCACTCTCTCAAGATTTGTCAAACATGGGCATGTATCAGCCACTCATCCATTGATGCTGATAGGTAGCTAGTTTTGAGACGCACCAAACAAATGAAAACAAACACATCTCCAGCTGACCAGATGAACAGACAGAAGAAGCCTCCATAGCTGCAAATTCCCAGCCCACAGTAATGGAGGAGCAATTGATGAGAGAAAGGGGCTCTCCCCAAATGCAGGCAGCCGGTGAGGCAGCTCAGCCAGGCACACCAGAATAAAGGAGAAAAACTCTTGCCTTCCCACCTTTCTGATTAAAAGCAATCACCCTAGCTGAGACATGATCAAAAAGACAAATGTGTTTGGTGCACACACCCAAGGGCTAGCTCTATTCCAAACCTGCAGAATCAACTTGGAAAGGGGGTGAATGATGTATGTAGACGAGAATCAGGCTACCATGGCCTTGCTTCCTTCCACCTGCAGAGCTATACCACAGGCCGTGCGTTGAGCCTCTTACACACACCCTGTCTTGGACTCTTCACAACAGCCCTGCGAAGGAAGCATTATTATCCCCATTTTACATTTTACATTATTATCCCCATTTTACATGAAGAGTTTGAATAGCTTTGCTAGCATGAAGCAAAGCCGGACTTGAACAGAGTTCTGCCTGACTCCAAGTTCTGTCCTAAGAGTTTGGGGACTTTATGGCATTGTTTCAACTCCATGAGCCTCCATTTGCTAATCTACAGTAATGGAAATTTTATTATTGTGAAGAGTGAGATGAGGATTCGGAATGGACACAAGGCCAACAATAAGGCAGCTAATATTCCTATTTAATATTGCTTAAGGATCCCTCTGGAATTGTACCATAAGAGGCCATGGTCCAAGGAGTGGGCATTTTCAGATATTTGAAACCCAAATTTAACTCTTTAACCTGATGGTCTGGTTGAGATTTATTGGTTACCTATTGATACACACTTTGTTGTTCCTTTCTTTGTGTGTGTTTTCTTTTTAGTAACTCTTAGAAAATGATTAAAAATATGTTCTTAGGTGAAAAAGGCCCTCCAACTAGAGAGGAATAAGTTATTTAAAATTGAAAAGGTAGGCAACCTTGTGATGTGATGGTACATACAAAAACAGCACAGCCTCCCAGTAGAAACATGACACTGGACACCTGCTCATGCTGCAGCACGCACATATTCCTGCTCCTTCTGTCCCCCCCACCCCCCCGCCTCACCTCCCCCCCCCCCCCCCCCCGAGGTGCTGTAGTGCTCCCTGGGATTACAGACCAGTGTCCCTTTTAGGGCAGATAACAATGCCTATACTAGCTAGTTCCCTCAAGAAGATGAACAACTCATTTGGCTCGCCTCGTTATTAGGCTATTTTCCAACATCTCCAATTTGGGTTTTGCAATTTAACCATTCAAGGCCACTTACTTGAGCCTAAAACAGCATGCACCACCTGGAATTGCAACGAGCACTGTGAATGCTACGTGTGCTTGTCAACTGTGAAGAGCCAAACCAATGCTGGTCATGTCAGTCCTGTGTGTAAGAGACTACCCCAAGCCACATCCAAAATAAGTGACAGCTGAGATGGGAGCCAGGACTCTCCAGCTGTGGAGCCACCCTGGCTTAAGCACTGTGCCTCGATGCTCTTTGAGAAGAGAGCTCAGCAAACAGATTTCAGTTTTGGAAAAAACAAAGACATTTATAAAGTCAAACATATATATTTTACATATCATGAATATGAGACACAGAGTAATTCCAAACTACATCTACAACTCTGAGTAGTGAAAAGACCCCAGAGGGTTGGGATTCCAGCTCTGCCACCTGAGAGCTGCGCAGCCTTGGGCATTATCACTGAGCCTCTCTGAGCAACTTTGTTGTTCAAATGGATGTTCCCTTTGAAGTCCTGGAAAGGTGGTATGTCACTGCAAGTCTGTTGCCAGAGTTAAAGATGTTGTACGTAAATACCCAACAAGAGTATCGCAAAGTATGTGCTCAGTAAATGGTAAATTGATATTTTTAATATTCTACTTCATCCCTCTATGTCTTTGCACATGTTCTCCTGTTACCTCCTGTCCCTCACAAACTCCTCTCGTCCTTTAAGACAGCAGCTTGGTCTGCTGTGAAAACTTTTCTGTGCCTCCCTCCAGCTCTATTTTCTGGCAGAAGTTGTCATTCCCCCTTAGAGTCATTATAGCATCTGAAGTCAGCAGCAGAGCTCAGTAAGACATGGGCAACGTGGCTCTGGGAAAGGAGAACAAATGCACAAATCATTCATTCAATATCCATTGAGCATCTGCCACGTGCAGACACAGTACCAGGCACTGAGGAAACAACTGAATACACTTCGCAAAACATATTTGATCATCCTGTGTTATTAAGAAAGAGAAAGCCTGGCCCTGCACTATATAGACCCTTTTCACCACTGTTCCAGTGAGTAGTGTGCAATCAATCAAGGGAATGGGGCTTGAATTCTGGATGGCCCGTCTCTGTCTGTCTCTTCCCTATGTGAGTAACAAAGACTCTTCGTATGACAGGGCCATTTATTAAGAGCAATACGTCGATACTCCTTTCTGTGATAAAGCAGCTAGAGTCCACTTTGGAACCATTCTGGGATCATGATATCCTACTTCTTCAAAGCTCACTAGAAAAACTTACATCAACAAAGCCATTTATCTAAGAGAAGAGGAAGTCTCCTGTAAATCCCTCCTCCAGATATCTTCATTTTTTAAGACCTGCTTTCTTCTTTACCTCCTTGATTTGGTGTTTGTCTTGCTAGTTCGTAGACATTGCTATTTCTAGAAACAACACTGAATTCATTTGCTAGAATTTCATGGTGCTTTAATAATAATGTCTTATCATTAGATAGCTCTTCAATTATTTATAAAGCCTTTGCATTTGCATTATCTGATACCCAAACAAAATGGCCTCTCACTTAATGTGTTTCTTGATTTCTTCACTGCATTTGATAATCTTAGTAATCTTTAAAATCCCTCCTATCCTAGAACCTTAAGTAGTTCTTGATCTTGGATTTCAGGGCTAAGTCCATCCACCTACTGGCCAGCCTAGTATATCAGTCAGCTTTTCCTAGGTAATTCTGTTGTAACAAACAATCCTACTATCTTGGTGGCTTATAACAAATGTTTATTTCTCGAACATATTATGTTTCACTTGCAGGCTGGCTGTAGCTCTACTCTATATTTCTTTTCTTTCTTGATTCTGGACTGAAGGAAAACACCTAGCCAGGACATGTCATTCTTGCATTGTGGAGAAAAGAGCAATGACAGAACCATGCAATATGTCTTAATGATTCTGCTCAGCATACATGCCTTCTACCCACATTTTATTGGCCAAAGTAAATCAAAAAGTCTGGCCTAATGTCAATAGGACACAGAAGTATAACCTTCTCACAAGAAAGCAGAAAATAACTGAAAACAGTAGTACAGCCTACTATACTTGGAATGCCTTGCTGATACTCATGGGTGAGAAAGTACATGGTGTTCTCTGAAGGAAATACTCCATTTTCTTTCATACATTTGTCCTCAGAACCATAAATTATTTCCTTCTCCATACGTGCCCCAACTCAGAAGCCCACTCAACCCTGTGATGTGGTCTTTTCCCTCCCTTATACAATCTGGGAGTGATGATCTAGAAATATAATTAATGATCACTGGTACCTACAAGGGTTCCCTAAAAGCTAATCATGACAGAAGTACCTCATTTGTTTTGTGAACACTTACTTGGTTGAAAGAGCAGGATAAAATTTCTTAGCATTTTGGAGCTAGAAGGAATTAGATGGATTTTTTAAAAATTATTATGACTTAAATTTGTAAACTTAAAAAAGGAAAAGCAAACCCTGAAGCCCAGAGAGGTATATTTATTTCCCAGTGCTCACAAGGCTAGAGAATAAGGGAAAGAAACACAAATCAGATTTTTTTAAAGTAGTAATAAGGCCATTTTCCTCAACCCAAAATACCTAACCTATTATAGACAAACTCCAGCAAAGGCTTTGCCTTCATGTCCCATAATATGCTGTGAAGCAGATAAGGAAATGTGATCCAGATGATAATGCACTTGAGTAGAATTGTACCTTGTGGAAAGAACATACCATGAGTACTGACTAATGTACCCATATCCATTTCAAGGAGGTCTCTAGGAGTATACTATTGGAATATTCTCTAGGTCTTATCTTAGCCAACATTTTTTATTAATTTCTATGTCGAGAACATAAAGATCATACTGTGATAGTCACTGGTCCCATTCATAAAATATCCTTGAACACATAATAGAATTGCAATTTCTGACCTCTATGTGGTTGGTGAGGACATGAAACTAATTCCGGCCTAATGAGCAAAAGCAATGTGCATCATTATTTCCAGGCTGAAGCTCTATACCTGCTGATGCCAAAACCTTCCAGAATCTTTCTTCCTTCTGCCATGTTGACCAGCAACATTGGAGATGAAGGTTTCACTCAGCCTGGCCCCTGGAATAAGGAGAAAGTCCCAGCCAGTCCACAATGGACATGTAACACAAGCCAGAAACAATCCTTTGGATTTTGTTAGCCCCTGGGATTTAGGACTTGTTTGTCCTTCAACATAGCTGAACCTATTCTGGCTGACTCTCATACTAACAAAATCTATTAATATAAAACAAAGTTGAGAGAAGATAATATAGTGAATGACCAATTCAGGGTGGAAAAGCAATGCAATAGGTTGGTATGAGGAGATAAATGTGTCTAACAAGATAGAATTCAAGAGTACAAATGTAATTTCCTATGCTTAAATTTCAGAAACCAATAGCATTTCATAAGGGGAAAGGTTTGTGACCTATAAGCTCAATGGGAATCAATATTGTACTTTGGATGCCAAAAATTTCAAACTCACTGGTAGTCTGTATATATAAAATTGTAGTATTTAGAGATCAAGGAACTTGAATAGTTCTGTGTGCCATAAAGAACACACCAATGGCACCGGGCTTCCATGAATGAGAGTGCAGCCAAAAATGGAGAATGACTAAGAAGCTGAGGGGACTTGAAGCCATGCCAGATAAGGAGTTGTCAAAGGATCGGAGATGGGCAGCCTAAAGAGGAAGAGACTCAGGAGGGACGTGATCCCTTTCTTTGAATATCTGGAGAGCTTATAAGTAAGAAAGTTCTATTCTGTTTTGTACCAAGGCCCATAAAAAGGAATAACAGGGAAAATCCATAAGAAGTAGACGCTGGGGGGAAGCCTCCCTAACCTCCACAGAAATGTATTTCTTGGGCCCATAGATAACCTTGGCCTTTGTTGAAATGAAGATCACACTAAATTTGTCTATATGAAGATGTCAGAAAACTATGACGTTCTTCAGGAAAAGGAGAGTACATTATTTATCCATATTCAGTCCACATTCAGTGTTTACAGAATGGAGGTCAATAGGAAGGAATGTTCAAACAAGTAAAATCACACAATGTTGGGAAGAGCACAAATGCCCATGTTTTAGGGAATTTATCCAGTGAGGCAAGGATTAGAAGAGATGACCTTCTAATAGTTTCAACTCTGATTCCAGCCTTCTACAATTCAGCTAAGTCTTCCCTATAGTACGGCATTTAAAGCCCACCTCCAACTCATGTGCTTTTAACACATGGATAATTTGAGCTGTTCCAAATTCATATTTAGTGTGCAGTCACTTATAGAGGACTACAGCCTTCCCAAATCATCTGTAATGGGCCAAGAGATTAAAACAAACAGCTGGAAAAAAAGCAACATTGTGCAGATCAGCACAGAGTTGGCCCACCTCAAAAGAACAGGGTGAAAGGGTTGTAGGGGAAAGAAAATTTTCAGTTCCTAGTCAAACAGAGTTAGCAATAGAATCCTAGAATCAGAAAATATTTTTGGATCAGCAAAGTTTCGGCACCTCAAATTGAATCAGCTGGAACTCTATTTCAAATTCAAGATTTGCCTTTTAATGTAAAATCTTCAGAGAGAAATTTAGTTATCAGAGGAAACAGTTCTATTTTAGCATCATATTTTAGATTGTTGTAAAGTGACATATAGTTGAAAATATCTCAGGCATGACAGGATAAAATCATTTTAATAAAACATCCATCTGGGTTTCTGGTTTAAAATAATGGATTGAAACCATATGTTTGTCACCGTTCTCTCTGAACCTTTCTAAAATGATATTACAAGAATTCAAAAAGTATAAAAGACAATAAATAGGAAAGGGACAAGAACAAAAGACAAATGTCAACAAATTTTTGAAAGATGGAGAGTAGAAAAAGGCGTAAGTGGACCCGAGAAAGCTGAATAGCAGGTGTGAAGAAAAGGAACTAAAAAGACGTGACCACTGGTGCCGCACGGTGCTGGAGAGACTGGCGCACAGAGGAGCAGGCTTCCCCCACGTATGAGCGTGAGGAAAGTGGGTCAATGAAAGTCTCTTTAACAAGCAGTGGGAATCGCAAGTCCCCACCTTCATTCTTTGAAGCCAGACAACTACCTCTCCCACTCAGGCAGAAACTGGAGGATTATTATTTGAGAAACTGACATGGAGCAGCTCCTAATCTGGGGTCACTAGGTATTGTAGAAGAGCACTATACTGAAAACAAGGGAATTAAGTGAAAGTCGACATATTGAAATGTGAGATTTCCCCATTCTGCTAGTATCACCTGGCTCCGCAAATGCTGTCAGCCAAGTGTGTTCTTCCCAGGCATGAGACCTATTTTCCTGGAGGAACCAAATGGCCCACTTCCATGGTCTGTCACCACAGATGTCTGAGACTCTCCTAACAGAAAGTCCTGCTTCCAACCAAATTAATCCACCGTGAAATTCATGTACCAGTTGTGAAAACCCTCCCATGGATACTTAGGGCTTCCAATCACCTGTTTAGGATGTCACTCTTAATCATAAATGGACAGCTAAGGATCACCAGACACTGGTGTAAAGTCTTCACTATGAAAGAGAACAAAATAAACATTTTTTTAAAGTAACTCAGTTCAGAAGAAACAGAAAAATTCAGGAAAAAAAATTAGAAAACCATAATTGATATCCTTATATATCCATGTAAAGAAAAATAAGATACAATTTTATAAAAGAATGTTTGCAGTTTGCAACAGAACATTTATGAAAAAAGATAGAACTCTAGTAAATTAAAAACACAAAGCAGAAATATAAATTCAATAGGATGGTTAAAAAAGGAAATTGAGGATACCATTCAATCCCATAATCCCACCACTGGGTATCTACCCAAAGGAAAAGAAGTCATTTTATCTAAAAGACACCCACACACTTGAATGTTTGTCACAGCATAATTCACTATTGCAAAGATGTGGAATCAACCTAACTGTGCCCATCAACGCATGAGCAGATAAAGAAAATGTGGTGTATATACACATATACGATGGAATAGTACTCAGCCATAAAAAAGAATGAAATAATGTCTTTTGCAGCAACTTGAATGGAACTGAAGGCCATTATCCCAAGTATCTCAGGAGTAGAAAAACAAACATTACATGTGCTCTCTAATAATTTTGAGTTAAACAATGGGCACACATAGCACAAAGAGATGTAAAGGAGATTGGAATCCAAGAAGGGTGAGTCAGGGGGTCAGGGATAAAAACTTTCTGTTGGGTACAATGAACACTTATTATGGTGATGGGCACCCTAAAAGCCCTGAATTAAGCATTACACAAGGTATCCATGTTTGTATTCCCCTAATATTTTGAAACTTAGATAATAGGGACGAGTGGGGCCTGAAGCTCAGTGCTGATGACTTAAGGCTGCCTCACTCCTCCCAGAACACCTGTCTTCACCTTTCCACGCACCTAGGTCACAGGCCCCTGCTGCAGTGGAAGAGTGCTCTAGGAACACGGCTCCTCTTTCCTGGCATTTACTCATTCGGTCACCAAATCTTTACGAGTGTCTGCTCTGGTGCGGCGATGTGCTAGTATTGAGTGTATGATGCTGAGAAGATAAACGTGGTCCCTAGCTGGGCGCGGTGGCTCACGCCTGTAATCCTAGCACTCTGGGAGGCTGAGGCGGGCAGATTGCTCGAGGTCAGGAGTTCGAAACCAGCCTGAGCAAGAGCAAGACCCCATCTCTACTATAAATAGAAAGAAATTAATTGGCCAACTAATATATATATAAAATTAGCCAGGCATGGTGGTGCATGCCTGTAGTCCTAGCTACTCGGGAGGCTGAGGCAGAAGGATTGCTTGAGCCCAGGAGTTTGAGGTTGCTGTGAGCTAGGCTGATGCCATGGCACTCACTCTAGCCTGGACAACAAGCAAGACTCTGTCTCAAAAAAAAAAAAAAAAAAAAAAAAAAAAAACGTGGTCCCTCACAAGAGTGCTGGGTTAGAGCACCCCCTCACATACACCAGCATAAGTCCTGTATGACAGCCACGGCCTGCCTGACGAATCTCACCTCTGACACTATGAATCATTCAAAACAGAATGAGCTGGTGCTTGGGCACAAAAAGTTCCCATCGTTGAAGGTGTTCAAGTACAAGTTGATTGATCACAGGTAAGAGGGTTCAAGCTCCAAGTGTGATTTTTGGATGGAAAGGCCTCTAAGATTCCTGCCCTTTTCCCACTTCCAATGCTGGCGACTCCTACTCCTCCATCAGGACCAGGTTTAAATGTCCTGCCTCAGTCACATTGTCCTGATACCTCTCAGCGGTGCTTGTTGTCCACTCTCTGAGCTGCTGTGGCACGCGGGGCTGTTCACCGTTTCCCTTATGCTGTTTCCTAGGAATGCCTGGCCTACAGTGTTGCGTTTATAAACTTAGTTCCTCACTAAAGAGAGGACAATGTTTTTTTATCAGTGAAGACCTGGTGCATCGCAGGTATTTAGCCTGTGTTTTGTGGAGGAATAAAGCCAATTTTATTCCTCTCTATTCTCCAGCTGGACCATCCTGAACAGTCTGTTCACATGCCCTCAAACGTACCAAGGTCAATTCTACTTTCTAACCTTGGCTTATGCTGTTGCCCCTGCCTGGAAAGCCTTCACCTTTCATTGTTTCAATAATTAATTTCTTTTTTTTTTTTGAGTCAGAGTCTCTGTTGCCTGGGTTAGAGTGCCATGGTGTCAGCCTAGCTCACAGCAACCTCTAACTCCTGGGCTCAAGTGATCCTACTGCCTCGACTTCCTGAGTAGCTGGGACTACAGGCATATGCCACCATGCCCGGCTAATTTTTTCTATACACTTTTAGTTGGCGAATTAATTTCTTTCTATTTTTAGTAGAGACAGGGTCTCCTTCTTGCTCAGTCTCATCTCGAATTCCTGACCTTGAGCAATCCTCCCGCCTCGGCCTCCCAGAGTGCTAGGATTACAGGCATGAGCCACCACGCCCGGCCTCAATAATTTTTGAATGTCTACTGTATGCCAGACACTGTGTCAAGCACAGGCGAAATGCTTCCCCCCTCTCCCATAGAGTATTACAGTTTAGAGAGGAGGCAAGTGAGTGCACAAATAATTATAAATTGTTATGAATGATGTGATAAGTAAGCACATGGCAGTATGGGAGCCGAGAGGTACACCCAGCCCTGTCTCCTGGAGTTGGAAAACCCTCACAGGAGGAGGTGGCATTGTTGCTGAATCTTGAAGGCACAGTAAAGGTCAGCCAGGCTAAGGAAGTGGAAGAAGAGTCTTGAGTATGTGCCCTTCCCATGATCCATCCTACCTTTCCTACCTCAAGGCCAACAAACTCCAGGAAGCCAAGCCCCAGCCACTCAGCCCTCTCCATGGAGTGCACTCTCTCCATTGTGCTCCTACATCCAGTAAGGAATTGATGCAGCTGGCTGTCTGAGGGTTCTCCAAGAAAGCTTGCTGAAAACAAAACAAAAGCAAAACACAGATTTCCAAGGCTATCCCCATACATGCTAATTCAATAGAGACCTGCATTTTCTATGGGCTCCCCAGGAGAATCCTGTGTCCCACCGAGCTTGGGACTCACTACCACATACAATTCCTTTCAGTATATCCCACATCAAGCTATGTTTATTTTCTAATGAGATGTTAATGGCATTTTCTCACCTCTGTTGGAATCTTCTTGATCTTGAAGCTGACATCAATTTTCTGTCATATGCGCTGTCAACCCTGTTTCCAGCACAATGCTGTCATCCAAATAACTCAGTAAATATTTTAAGTCAGTGAAGAAGAGATATGCATGAGAGTCAGAAAAAAAAAAAAACAGGAAAAGATAGATGTTTGGCTTTCAAGACTAAAATTCATACTATGTCATTGAATAATTCGGATGTATGACATTTGTATAGTACTTTACAATTTACAAACTTTCTTCCCAAACATTATTACAGTTGATCCAACCACTCCATGGGGTGGATAGGCAGGGCTATTATTACTATTATAATCACTATCATTTAGAAATTAGCAAACATAATTAGTTAACCTAATTAAGCAAACTGAGCCTCTGAAATATTAAGAGATTTGTCCAAGTTCAAGATCGGATCAAAGCCAAGTGTTAAAAATGTCAAAAGGCTCCCTCTCATTTATTCTCTACCCTGCCATTTTTTTCAAAGAATTTTTTAAAGTAAAGTAAATGTATTGTTTTTTTTTTAGTTTAGATAGAGGGCAAAAATATTGGGGGTGGAAAGAAATCTCATGTGAGAAATATACTTGTTTGTGAGCTAGCCAGTGATGAATTTGTGGGTACCAGGGAATCATTCTAGTCTGGCCACAGGAAGATAAATGTTTTCATTTGGCAGGAAAAAAAGGATGATGATGGCAAATAAAGGCCCAGGAGTCTCCAGAAGATTTTGTCATCGCCTTCTGTGACATGATATCTGCAGTGATTAATGGAAACTTTTCACACAATGATATTTAATCTCTGAGTTTGGGGAGTTAAATGTAAACATTTAAGCAGGGGACCAAATTTCTCATCCAAAATGAGATCCCGGGCCACAGGCCCTGGTTCACAAAGAAATGTGCAAATGGGAAAAATTTAGACAGCACAGCAAGGTTACAGAGGAATGTGAACAACCACACCACAATTTACTCAACCACTAATTCTGGTAGACCTTTTTCTCAGAAAGCATGGGGCCAATTTGTCAACTCTTTGCATAATATTCTCACCCTGAAAGATGATGTAATCATAGAGTGGATGGCCCCAAACTGGGGTTTTCCATTATGCGGGGACATATGCTGGGAAAGGGATACATTCAGATATCAACAAGGTTATTCAATAATTTTCATGTAAAAAGAATTGTAGGTGGGGCACAGTGGCTCATGCCTATCATTCTAGCCCTTTGGGAGTCTGAGGCAGGAGGATCACTTGAGACCAGGCTGAGCAACATAGCAAGACCTCATGTCTACAAAAAATAGAAAAATTAGTTGGGCATGGTGGGTGAGCGCCTGTAGTCCCAGCTCCTTTGGAAGCTGAGGATTGCTTGAGCCCTGGTGTTTGAGGTTAGAGTGAGCTATGATGTCACTGTACTCTAGCCTGGGTGACAGAGTGAGACCCTGTCTCAAAACAGACAAAAAAAGAAATATAATACCGCTTGGGGAACTGAGTCTGTCAGAGTTTGGCAGACTGAAAATTTCAGTTGAGTTAGCAAGAATAAATACTGTAAGTACTGAGGGCCTCTTCCCTTCTCCTTCAAGATTTCAACAAACATAAATCAGAGACGTCTCTAACCCTTTGCATTCACAATACAAGCACACTGCCTACTAAGCCATACAGGCCAGTCCGTGAGACCATCCTCAATTCTTCCCTTCTCAGCATCAACCGAGCACTAAATTGTGTCAGCCAGCCTCTCTGTCTTCATTCTCATGCTGTAGCCCTAGTTTTCACTTCAGCTTTTTTTTCTTTTTGGCAGGGGTTTGGGGATTGATAGTGATGACCATTGTAACCACCTCCTGAATGTTTTCTGTTTCTTCCTCTACTCTCCTGCTTGAGTCATCCTTCTGAGCAGACATGAACTTAAGAAGTCACTTCTCTGCTTAAGATCCATGAAGAGCTCTCAGTTATTTCAAGAGAACCCAAGTCGCTCATGTGCCTTTTAAGCCTTCCTGGTCTGAGCCAGCCTCCCTGTCCTGCTCTGCCTGACATTTGCCTTCCTGCCGTTCCTTCAGCGCTCCCCGGGCCTCCAGGCCTGTGAGTTGCCCACCTGTCCAGGTGCCCATAGCTTGTAGGCTACTCTCCAGTGTCAAAGATGAAGAAAGCCAGACACTAGGTAAAGTGACAAGGGCAGATTAAAATCAGTAATAACAATTGCAACAGGGTACACAGTCTAGCATGAACTGACCTCAACTTTGCTTCATACAGAGGTAACTGATCATTTTAGAGGGAGAATGAGGTAATAGGGAGGGGATGAGCAGGAGCTGAGTAGAGGCAAGAAAGTAAAAAATTACAAAGGGTACGACAATATAAATGCAGTTAGGCCAGCTGTGGCTGCTGGCTGGCAATTATTGAAGTCGGGATTCTCTCCTCCCACGGAGATGGGGGAGACAGAGGCCCTATCCCCAGGTGGTGTTGGCTGGAACAAACAGTAAACTTTTGGGGCACCCTTGAGTTTTCTTAGGCACTGTAAGGGTCATCTTGGGGAAGTGGCCTTGAGCTGGTAGAACCTATGTTAGCGTTTGCTCACATCTGTATAGACTGAGGTTGAGACCTACTCAAAAAGAGTTCAGGGGAGCCTGGCTAGAGTTTGATCATGAAGAGTCTTTGTCATTAGTCCGCCTGCTCATGATGTGTCCCCTGCCTAAGCTGTGGAATACACAACAGACTGTGAGAGCGGAAGGGACCTTGATTGTTATCACTCCAACCCTGTTGTTTTGCAGGTGGAGAAGCTCCCACTCCTCATGACTTGCTGAGCCCATTTCCAACCTGTGGATCTCAGCTTGGACATTGCCACTTCCTTCAGAAAGCCTTCCCCATCTCCCTCTGAGTTAGGATGGGCTCTCCTCATGGGCATGCCCATAGTCCCTGCACTCGCCCTAACACTCTGCCTGCTGACCCTCCAATAGACTTGAAGTTCCTCAAGGGCGGGGCTCTTAGTCCTCCTCACACCTATGGCCCTAGCACCTAGGACAGCAGCTGGCACTTGAAAGAAACCAACACTAGCTCAGAGTCTGGGCAGCAGCCTGCTCAAGTCACCTAAGGGAGCGGGGACTTGGGACCCAGTGGCTGAGCCTGAGTCACAGCCTACATTTCCATCCAACCTCGGGGCTCCTGACTCCCTCCCCACCACAGAATGGTCCTCACAGGATCCTCCATCTGCCCAGAGATGCCACGTTGTCCCACACAGGCCTTTCCTAGGGTCACAGTCCCTCGCCCACATCTCTATCCCTACATACCCCATCTCCAGAATACCCTACGTCCATATCTCACAGAGAATAGTCCAAGTGTGAGGGTTATAACAACCGATAACAAAAACATTGCCCTCCACAAATATGTCCATGAAAACAGAAAAGTTGTAGAGATATGATACAATACCTTCATGTCAGTCTCTATGCTTAGTTCTTCTGTCTTTATTGTCTTTATTGTCTTTCATGACCTTTAAATTTTTGAACTTATTCGGTACAATGTGCCTCAGTTCATGTTTGCCTGATGTTTCCTCATGAATAGATTCAGAATGTACTCCCCCTCCCCCTCCCCCAGGAATACCAGAGAAGTGGTGTTTATGCCTCTCAGTAGATCATTTCAGGAAATACATAGCACTGGCATTTGTGCACCGTTTCATGCTTATCATGGTGTATACGACTTCACATCTCTTCAGCCAGGGCAAGACGACAGGTTTCATCCCACAGGGCGGCAGCTCCAGCACAGCACTGTGGCCGCCCAGCGCAACGAATAGGACCACAGGGCCCTGTCAACATTCAGTGGCGAAGAGGCCGGTGTCGTCTGCCTTGAGCACACAGGTCACCAGAAAGGTGACACCAGCGCTATGAATGTGCTATCCCTACTTGAGTTCGGTCAGTCTTGATTAGAAACCTGAGGGACAGAGAGGTCGGGAGTCCACATTCACCCCTCACACACTGGAGTTGAGGAAGCCAAAGGCAGAGACCTACACCGGGCTGGTACATTCAAAATGGGTAGAAAGTAGTGATGGATTTATGCACTTGACAAAAAGGGTACCCTAGTGGGAGAACATTTTGAATTTCACTTCACATTCACCACAGCCTTTTCTCATGGGTCAATTTCATGAACAAGGATGAATGACCTTCCGCATCCTTGCTATGAATAGGAACGAAATTTCTTTTCATATTAAGGAAATGTATGATTTTAATTAAAATAGGAAAATTTAAGTGAGTTGCTAAGAAACAAGACCCTATCTGTGGCCTTAGGAGCTTGTGCCAATAACATCTGGTTTTATAGATGGGTTTCCTTGGAAACAATCCCCAAGCATTCTTAAGGATTAACGCTGAGCAAGAATAAAGTCGTCTTAATAGATGGAGATGAGGGCAATAAGAAAAAGAACTGCTAATTGAGCAAATTGACCAACTTTAAAAGCAAGATATGCCAGTAGAAAATGATACTCAAATACAATAATGTCTCTTCACCTCAGTAAACTCTGCTCTGTTTTATTTTGTTTTCTTGGATAAAAGTGTAGTGCATGATTGTTGAGGAAGCATTCAAGTTGTAAGGAAGAGGATGAATTTAAAAGTATAGCTGTCCTTTTCTTCCTCCACCTCTCTGGCTCTTCCTCAGAATTAGCCACTATTAACTTGCTTTTATGTCTTTTGAGATATTTTATATGTTGACACAGCCTGGACATATTATCATTATTTTATATAAATGAAGATTGTGTATCTCATTCAAAGACTTGCTATTTTTTTCCTCTCACAAAATGTCTTAGAGATCTTTCCATGTCAGGACATAAAGGTCTACTTCATTCTCCTTGATACTTGCACTCCAGTTGGTCAAAGTTGAAAGAAAATTTATAAGCCATTCTCTCAATTGACTTATAGCATTTTCATTGTTTGGCTATCACAAACCCGGCTGTGATAGACATGCCTGTGGATATCTTTACGGACTTGTGTATGTCTATCTTTAGGGTAAATTCCTAAAAATAAAAATAGTTAAGTCAAATTTCATATGCTTATTTTTATTACTATTGCCAAAATTACCCTCCAAATATATCACACCAATTTATTCTCCCACCAACAGCATAGAAGGCTTCCTATTTCTGGCCCCTACTCCTGTCCCTAAGTAACACTGGGTATCACAAGACCTAAAAGGCTCCATTAATCCAATAGGATAAAATGATATCTCACTTTTTATG
Source organism: Microcebus murinus (assembly GCF_040939455.1). Taxonomy (NCBI): domain Eukaryota; kingdom Metazoa; phylum Chordata; class Mammalia; order Primates; family Cheirogaleidae; genus Microcebus; species Microcebus murinus. The sequence continues at coordinate 70,890,846 of NC_134107.1, read as the reverse complement.
TTTTGCATTTCTTTTATTTGGAATGACATTATGCATATTTTCATATATTGTCCATTTACATTTCTCTCCCGATGGATTGCCTGTTTGTGGCCTTTACCTGATTTCCCATTAAGGTATCTTTTTCTTATTGATGCCTAAGTACTCTTTGCTTACTAAGGAAATTAGCCCTTTATATTTCCAAATATTTTTTTGATTTCTTGGTTTCTTTCTTTGAATAAAGATGTCAGTCCTGCCAGCATCACAGTGTTGTTCAAAGCCTTGGTTAAGATAATATACATGAAAGAGTTTTTACTGACGCAAAATCCTAGCTAATGCATATTGTTCTTGTTGTTATTCTCATTCTCAAAGCAGGAGAGTCTGGTAGAAAAAACATACACTTTTGATCTGAAGAATACAGTTCAAATCCCGGCTCTGCCACTACTTGCTGGGGGGACAGAGTGACTTAATGGCCCTAATTAGTAGCCTCCCAGTATCTGTGCCTTTAGTCTCCTCACACTCTGACTCTGGCCTCAGCGATGGGACTTTGCTGACCAACAGGGCAAAGTATACTTGAAGCAGAGACTTGAAAAAGTGTTCACATGTTTCTGCTCCCTCTATTGTTTCTCTGCCATTGCTAAGAGAAACGTGTTCACGTTAGCCTGAGAAGATCATGCAAAACAGAGCTGAGTTATCTCTGTCAAGTCTCCAGACATGTGAGAGATCCCAGCCAAGACTAGCAAAGACATTCAGCTACCTATAAACTCATGAGCAGTACCAAGTCACTTATTTGGGATGGGGGATATTTTGTTATGCAGCAATAGCTAACTGATACACTATCTATGAGATTAACCACACCGCACCTCAGTCTTCAAATTTATAAATGTTAGGAATGATATGGGAAAGGAAATAATGCTTATCCCAGTAATGATGGCAGCCCAGTCCTTACTATCAGGGAGGAAATTCAACTATACTTAGTGTTTGGGAACTTCTGCAGTTGTTTCTGCAGCCCTATGATATAAAATGGTTATTACAGTATATGTTTATCTTTAAGATCATCTACCAAAATTTCCAGGTCTGCCAAAAGTTATGTACCCTTGAGTCACTTTAACTTCTCTGAGCTCCCCCACGGGCCCCTCCATCTCCCTCTGCTTTCCTATCCGGCACATTTCCTCAGTTCTTGGACTTAATCTGGGTTTGGAAAGGTTTGTCTTTGTCTCTTTGTTTGGAGGCCTGAGTATTCCCAGCTACCACCCCTCCATGTGAGTGCATTCCTCAACTTTATGTCAGAGTAATATTTCTAAAATGCAATTTGCTTCTACAATTGCCCACTTATCCTTCAGTGGCTTACCCTAGCCTTGAGGGAGAAATCCACACTCCAATGCAAGGAGCCCAAGCCCCACTCAACCTCTCTGGCCTCTTCTCTCACCACCTGTGCCAACTTGCTCGTTGTCACACAGCTCCCAAGATGTGCCTGCTCAGTGGCTCTGGGCCTTCAGAAAGGCTGTTTCCTCTGCCTTGGAGTAACCTTGCCATCACCAACTCCTCACTTTGTGTCTGGTCATTTTCATCCTCTAGTAAGCCATTCCTAACCCAGAGTTTCTCAAGCTCAGCACTATTGACATTTTGGGCCAGATCATTCTTTGTCCTAGGGTGCATTCCTGTGTATTTTAGGATGTTTAGCAGCATCCATCTCTGGCTTCTCCCCACTAAATTCTAGCAGCACCTCTCCCAGCTTGTGACAGACAAAATGGTCACCAGACATTACCAAATATCTCCTGGGGCCAAAATCACCCCCAGTTCAAAACCAATGTCTTAACCCCATTTCCACATGCACCCCAAAAATAGACTCAATGTTCTTAGACCTCCTGGGTCTAATTCTACCCAGGCAATTACGATGTTGTATGGTAAATGTCTGTTCCCAGTCTGTCTTTCCCATTAAACTGGACACCTGAGAACAAGAACTGTGCGTTTAATCTCTATCTCCCTACATCTTTGCCCCATTTCTAGGACAGGGAAAGTGTTAAATCAATATTTGTGAAAGACATAGATATATAATAATGTAGAAATGGACAGACTTGGCCATATATTACAATCCCCTGGGGGGGGGGGAGAGAGAGAGGTGAGTAATTTTTCATAGATATATTTACCATAGAAGGACCATGTCTTGATATAATTAGATAATGTACTATAACTATTTCTTTACAGGTGGAGAAACAAGAACCAAAGATGATAATTTATTTGCCTAATATGTCAGAGATAATAAGTAGTAGAAACAGACTAGAATTATTTTTTAAGCTAGTTTTCCACTCTTTCCATAGTAAAACTCAAAGTGCATTATTTAAAAAAAAAAAAATGTATAAAATGTAAATTCCTATATATGTGCCCAGACTCTTGAATCAGTATTTCAGGAAGTGGGAACCCAGCAATGTTTACTGCTTAAACTTCAAGGTGATTCTAATGCTGCTGATCTGCAGGAACAATGGATCCATAAGACTAAATAGTGGCAACCAGCCTTTGGCATCTGCGAAATCATCTGACAAAGCCCACTTCCGTGACTGAAAAAAGGGTAAAATATTCCTCTGGGTAAATCTTTCTGCCCTAAAATGTAAATTGTTATTTCCATTAGGTGAATGAGGAAGTGCCCAAGAAGGCTCAGAGAACCTCTACACACAGTCAGAGGGACCCTCCAGCCAGAATGGCGTGTGGCATTTACAAAACTATTCCTCCCTAAGGCAGAGCATTTGAATCTGCCTTGCTTTCCTATCCCCATGGCCTCCCCGTGGCCAGCGCTGCCTGCTCCCCCTCAGAACACACATGGCTTCCTTCTCAGATGGCCTTTCCTTCCCGCAGAGGAAAGCCAGAGGGCCTTTGCGGTGGTGGATGTCGTGTCTGCTTGCCCCCAGAAGGAAGGGGATGCCGGCCTGGGCTGAAACAGTGCCATTGCTGCAAGCGCGCCCTACCCACCGCAGTGCTTGCATACATTAAGGCTGACCGAGTTGTGCTGGTGAAAATCTCTTTGTTATGGGGCCACGGAGATCAGGCCAGAGAAAATGACTATGGCGGGAAACTCATCAGAAGGCAGCACAGTGGGGGCGGAACTGGGTTGGAAAGCTGACGGGTTTGCGAGGAACATCCTCATTCCCTCTGTCCTGACAGGTTGGTCAGTCAGTGTTAATGGAGGAAGGCGCTATGCGAGAGCTGGGCTGGGCGAGGTCCTCTCTTCCCACTGGGTGGGAAACCAGCGCCTCTGGGATCTTTAACGATGTTATCACATTCTGAAAGCCAGGCTCTGTCAGAGCTCCTTTCAGTCCAGGATGTCTGCATTAGTCTGCTAGGGCTGCCATAACGAAGCACTACAGACTGGGTGGCTTGAACCACAGAAATCTATGGTCTCACAGTCCCAGAGGCTGGAAGTCCAAGAGCAAGGTGCCAGCAGGGTTGGCCCCCTCTGAGGGTTGTGAGGGGAGGCCCTGCTCCAGGCCCCTCTCCTTGGCTACAGATGGTCATCTCCTTCCCTGTGTCTCTTCACATCATCTTCCCTCTATACATATCTGTCTCCAAATGTCCCCTTTCTATAAGGAAACCAGTCATATTGGATTAGGGCCCATGCCCTAAAGGTATAAAGCAGGACTTCTCAAACCACCACTAGTGAATGACTTTTTTTTTTTTAATTTCCAATCCATCACAGACTAATACTTTTGGAAAATGCAATCAAAATATATCGTTAAAAACTGAAAAGGACAAAAAATGCAAGCCACAATTTTTTTACTATTAGGTTCAACAGACATAAAAATATCTGTGTAAAATTGCTGTAAAACGTTTCTAGATGCTTACTGCTAATTTCTAAATTTATCTTTTTATAATTTAGTAACAAAAAGTTTGTGGATTGACCCTCGTCCAAGAACAACATTTTGATTAGCACCAGTTTCATGTATAACAGGAGAGTCTTCAGCCAAAGGCTGAAGGGGGTTATGGGTGATTTGGATTGTAATATCAAAAATACAATATTCAGCTTTGACATTCAAAATCAGTTTTTCTGGTCCACCGCAAAAAAAAGAAAAAAATAGACTTGAAAGCCAAGCTTTGTCAATAGAAGGAAAGGAACCTGAAGTTGTCACTTTCCACCTTTGAAATACCAACATGCAAGCACGGAAGACAAGGTCAGTTTTACTCTATGCACAGAGTAAGGAAAAGTTGGTCTACCTTTCAGCTGGGTGTGAACATTATTATTAATATTCCATATCAGAGTATTAGAAATAACATCTACCATATGTGTAATGATTGATGACTTAGAAATATTCTCACATCTATGTTGTACATTTATGTCTCATTTCCCCTAAAGTCATGTTTTTTATTCCCTGTTTTACAGATAACGATAGTGAGGCAACAATAGAGTCAAGGCACTTTCATCTTTCCCAGACTTGAAGGGAAGGGATAGTATTTTCCAGAATCCCTAATGGGAAAGAGGATCTTAGTTCAGATTATATCTAGGGACAGAGAAAAGGAGTAAATGGTGGAATCAGAGAGGCCTCCTTCCTTAGTCAGAAGTCATGGTTTGTCATTGTCACCTTCACCACCACCATTCACCAGCAACTCTGTGGCTCTATTTTGCCCAGGATTCTATACCAAGCAAATGGTGACCACGGAAATAAGGCCAGGGCCCTGGCCCTCAAGGACCTGACAGCCTACTCTGTGGTTTTGAGCAAGTCACCGAGCCTGTGACAACAGCAAATTGAGATAATAAAATTGTCCACTCTGAAGTGCTGTTGTGAGGATTAAATGAAAACATGCACATAAAGTGCTTAGCACGGTGCAAGGCTCACAAGGCCCAGTAAATGCTCCCTAAATATTTGCAATTAGTGCTATACAAATTAGCCAAACATAGATCTGTTTGCTAATTACAGCAACTAACAAGTCATTTTGCATTTGGTTATTTTCTGCATGATTTCATGCCTTCATTTGTTTTTAAAATATATACACTATCAGGGACATTAAAATAACCCTAAATAAGAATTTTTTTGAACTGCTAAAATGAATAACCAAACATCGATGAAAGAGGAGGGACAGCAAGGACATATTTCCAGAGCATCTTGATATCACATCTTCTTTCCAGCAAGCACTTGCAGCAAGCTGTTTCCGTCCTGTGTTTGCAGTGACAAGTTTTGCTGGAAGATAGCGGCTCCCCACCTCTCCTGGCTGAACCTGGGGCAGCCATAGGGAAGGAGGAGCTCTGGGGAATTTGTCTCAGGGTGAAGTCAGTTGAAAAGTCAGGTAGACAAAGCACCTAGGCTGAGAAGGAAAGTAAGTGTGAAACCTGGAGTCAGAGGGGGCTGCTCAGACTTTCCAGGAAAGACTGGACCTCCACGCCAGGCATCTGGGGAGCTGCTGGAGACAGCTCTGCTGGGACAACTGTCCTGGGCAGCACAGCATGACAGAGGACGGGCCCTGCTAGCCTGAGCCCTTGACAGGAGTTCCCGGGGTGAATTCCTCCCAGCGACTGGCCCAGGCTCCTGTCATATTACACATGGTCCAGTTCCTTCCACTGTGTCAGGCTCTGTAACTGGGGCTGGGACAGTCTCCTGGAAGTGCCTGAGCACCTTAAATGATTCTAATACACACCAGACTTGCCACCACCATTCCTAGCAGTACATTTGCAGCATGCTGCTGCTGTGAACTTTCCAATCAGCCCTTCAGACGGGGAAATAGTTGCACTCAGCCCTCAGCAGTCAGGGAGGACACAGGTGTGCTGGGAGGCCTGGAGAGGAAGAGAGGGTTTTTCAGGGGGCTCATCCCACCCCTACTCCGTTCTCCAGGCAGAAGGTGGATGCATCTTTAAGCTTCCCCTCACATTGATTTGTTCCTCTCCAAGGCTGTCTGTCTGTCCACCATAGTACAACTCCACCCCACCCCCGTTGAAGTCTGTTATCAGAGGGGGAGGGGCTTCTTTCTGAGCAATGGGAAAGGCTTTGCCAATGGCAATGGCTTCTGGCCTTGGCTCTGTGACTAATTTGCTGTGCGTCTTTGGGTTGGTACTTTTCCCTCTCTGAGCTAGAGGGGGTTGACCAGTGGCCTCTACCATCATCTAGTCTGGTCCTATTACAGAATCGGACAGGGTTTCTTGTTTGTTTAGCATTTGGGGGAAATGCATGCACATGTGTGTGTTTGTGGTAATTGTAGTAAGAGTATTTGACACAGATCTATGTTTTTAGCAAAGTTTCAAGTGTACAATACGGTATCATTAACTGTATGCATGATGTTTCTGTTTTTCATGGTTGGCTCATCCACTCGCCCATCCATCCTAGAGACCAGCAGACCATGGCATTCTGTCAGAGCCTGGGAAAACACACCTCCTGCTGCAGGTGCCACTGGTGTCACCAGAGTCCCAATCTGCCTAGGGACAGGAGGCCAGAGATCAGCTACTTGGGGGCTTGATGGGGAAGGATCTGTGAGGTCCTCCTTCCACCACTAGGTGTCACTGTCCTACCTTAAACACCCCTCCTTAAATTCACCAGATTAAGTGGCCACTCTCCCAAGGTCCCCTCGGATTCTTGGCACTTGGATCTAGTTTGCATCTACCTTTCGGGACCCTTCCCCAAAGACTCAACACAATCATTTACAGGCATCTTCCCACCTTGCCTCCCTGCCTGCCAGGTCTCTGGACTTGACAGGTGACATGGAATGTGAGGTGCACATCTGCCCAAGCGAATGGGCCCAGCCCTTTTCATTCAGTCATGAATTTAATGATCACCTGCTGTGTGCCAGGTCCCTGTGCTGGGAGCTGAAGACTCAAACAAGACAAGCATGTCCCCTGTCTTCAAGAGTTCACAGCAGACATGTCGCTATTACTATAACCCAGTGAGAAAACACAGAAATGAAGAACCCCATGCCATGAGCATATAGAAGGAGCCCTCACACCTACCCTTGGGGAGGTAGGGGAGCTTCACAGGGAGGAATTGGTCTGAGACTTGGAAAATGTGTCAGTCTTGATGGGCAAATCACTGGGACAGGGTATCCCAGGACAATGGGGCAGCGTAGGCCAATGTCCAGCCTGTTAAGCTTAAAGTAGGCTTTTCTACCTAAAGACAAACCATATTGAAATCAATTTGAACCCAGTTAATTTGCATGGAAGAGAGAGCAGGCTCTTCCTCCATTCTCCACTTATATATATTGCAATTATCTGTCGTACCCTTGAGAGGAGAGATGTGACATTCCATTTTTTATATCCTTAAAATTGACCACAATGGTGGTACACAATATGTTTTCAGTGAATCAAGGAATGAGTCCCCTTACCAGCTAAGCTAAGCCACTACAAAGACAGTCAGATTTGGAAGAGGTCTTTTTCAGAGGGGAAACTGAGGGCGGACAGCCACACATGTCTCCTGGCTCCTGCTCCATGCTCCCTGTTCCCTGCAGAGCCTGCACTAGCTCCTTCCTTTCCTCTGCTTAAATGAGTTGGCAGGGATATCAGGCCCAGAGGATTGGCTGCACCTTTTGTATTTCCAGAGATTCTCCCTTCTCCTCTTTCAGGAACACTGCTGGGGGGTGGTGTACGTGGCGGAGCAGGGAGGGGCTGAGTAATAATGTAATGAGAACTGGGAAGCTGTGTGTTCTCACCAAAGATGAATCAAGAGCAGAAAGCAAGGTCATCTATATGCTAATCTCGCAGTCTATATCCCTTGGCCTTTAGCAGAAGAAGTTAAGCAGCTCAACGATTCACTCTCTGAAGTGATTATTTTTTTCTCTCCCAGAAAATCATTGTCAAGTATTTGTTTCTGCCAAAACTTATTATGAGCTTTGACACCTGAAAGAGTGCACACTAGAAGGGAGGTGAAGAGTGGAGTGTGCAAGAGACAGGAAGAGAAAAGCCAAGGATGATGAGAGTAGCTCTGGCCAGGATGCTGGGGATATTGGCACTGGTTGTGGGACTGGGAGGGAGGAGATCAAAGTATGCAGAAATCAATTCTGAGTCAGAGTGATCACATCCTGTCTCTGCTGAAATCCTGCCACGGATAGCCTATTTCTGATGCAGTAGCATCCAGACCGTTTAGCCCAGCATGCATGGCCTTTGTGGTCCAGCCCTGACCCGCATTTCCAATCTTCGCTCCCACTACTTCCATCGTTTGCCTCCCATGCTGGCTAAATGTGCCCTTGCCCCTCACTGGAAGGGCCCCCTGAGACCCAGCCCCCCACAAGCTCAGCTCCTGGGGGTCTCTTTACAGGCACACCTCATCAAACATCCACCCTCCCAGAAGGACCATGCTCTCTTTAATTGGCAGCCTTCCCTGACCACACTTGAGGGTTGAGTTTGAGGACCCTCATCTTGTACTACGCGCAGTTAGCACAGCTCATTACTTTGCTGAGAAATTATTAGTGTGTCTCTGAACTCTAAGCCTGTCTCTAATGACAGGTGTCATGTTTCTTGTCTATTAGAGCACAAGCTCCAACATAAAGCTTAACATATATTAGATAATTAATATTTACAAATAGAGTTCTCCAGGGCAGAGACCAACTGTTAATCATCTTTGTGTCTCTAATCTGTTTTGGTCACTTGAGCCCTGTAATATATTTTGAAGGCATGTAGTGTGATGACTCCAGCTTTGTTCTTTTTGCTTGGGATTGCTTTTGGCTAGTTTGGCTCTTTTTTGGTTTGATACAAATTTTAGAAATTTTTTCTATTTCTCTGAAAAATGATATTGGTATTTGAATAGTAAGTCTATAGATGGCTTTGGGTATTACAACCATTTTATATAAAATATTCTTTCCAAAATATTTGTGGGGAATTCCTGGGAATGCTTTATTATACTGTTACCTCAGAATCAGTGAAGACTCCCGCTCCATGCTACAGCAGCACCACTCCATATCCCGACAGTTCCGAAAACGGTCGGAGACAGCCCTGAACCTGTGTCTAGAATGCCATGGCTGCTATGGGACAAACCCACTGGCCCTTGAAGCCAGGAGCAAATAGCTCCTTTAATGTAATGCTTAGCTGACAGGGAGGGTTCCCCCAGCAAAAGCGTTTAAACCCAAAGTGTCATAATTATCAGTGACCTAATACCTACCTTCCAGGATTCCTACAACCCCACAGGGTGGTAAGAATAGGATAAATGCTAACATCAACTACCTCCATGGATCCAGAACCAGCTCTCCTTTCTGGCATTGAGGCCTGTCTTGGAATCTGTTTGCTGGGCCACATCTTATAGGGCAGTCATTCTCAACTGGGGACAAGTTTGCCCCCCAGGGTACATTTGGCCATGTCTGGAGACTTTTTTTTTTTTTTTGTCTTAACTTGGAGGGGAGGGTATTACTGAGGCCAAAAATACTGCTAAATTCTTACAAAGCACAGGACAACCCTCTGCATCAAAGAATTATTTAGCCCCAAATATCAATAGTGTTGATGTTCAGGGTGATTTCTTTCTCAGAATCCTGTTGTCCCTCCTTCTGATTTAGCTTCTATGGAATCCATTCTTATCCATCAAGCATGTGTCTTTATGTAGATAGAAACTTAAGTCTTAGTCCCAGTCCCTGAGCCTCATGTAATTCAACAGATAAAAGTCATTAGCTGGAGTTTTCCAGCTCTCTTACCTAAAGCATCTAAGCTCCACCTCCAGCCCATTTGAGTTATTATAGTGAAAGTAATTCATTGCAGATTCTTTTATTCAACAAATGTTTGATGAGCACCTACTATGTAGTAGGCACAGTACTAGACACTAGGTTTATGATTAACCAGAGACTACCCTTGCCCTCATGTAGTTTACAGTATGGAGAATAAAAAAGTAAACAGGCCAGATGTGGTGGCTCACGCCTGTAATCTCAGCACTTTGGGAGGCTAATACAAGGAGGATCACTAGAGGCCAGGAGTTAGAGACCAGCCTGAGCAACATAGCGAAGACCCCCATCTCTACAAAAAATGAAATAAATTAACCAAGTGTGGTGGTGCATGCCTGTAGTTCCAGCTACTCAGGAGGCTGGGGCAGGAGGATCACTCGAACCCAGCCCAGGAGTTCAAGGTTGCAGTGAACTATGATGACACCACTGCACTCTAGCCTGGATGACAGGGTGAGACCCCATCTGAAAAAACAAAAGAGTAAACAAATCTATAATTACAAATTTCAACACATGCCAAGAAGGAAAAGCATAGGATACTAGGAGGGCAAACATGGAAAGGTCAAACTTTTGGCAGGATAGGCAGAGAATGAATCTCTAAAGAAGAAATCTTTGGGTTGAGGCCTGAAGAAGGCAAAGAAGTTAGTTCAGTGACAAGACAGGGGGAGGAAGAAAATGTGCAAAAAGCTCCTGTGTGGGAAAGAGATTGGCATCATCAAGCAGCAGAAAATAAAGAATGTGTGGCTGTGTGTGATGTGATCTAATTTATACTTTTGAAAAGGTCACTCTGGCTGTCATGTGGGTGATGAGTTGGAAGGTCACAAGCAGAAGTGAGAGATACATGACAAGGTGAATGCCATGGTCCAGGAGGCAGAGGGTGGCGGCTTGGCCTGCAAGGCAACTGGAGATCCGACCAGGAGGTCTTTGAACGAGTCCTGCCCTCTGGCCCAGAAGTCTATCTCCAGGGATGGGCAGTGGCTCGGACACTCTGGGAGACCAAATATCACCACCTGAACAGCTGCCCACCGTTGCAGTTTATCAGAAATCAATACTCACCTGCTCAGCATTTCTACTGGGGAAGAGACACACACATAATGGGTTGGTATCTTTTCCTACATAGCAAATGATTTTTTGCTACTTCTTCAATGGGTTGAAATATTGAGTGGCTTTTATTTATTTATTTGTGGCTGTGGGGATAGAGGGAAGGGAGAAAATAAATGACTTGTCACAAAGCCCAATTTCCTATGTTTTCAAGAGCCATTGATCACCATGGCCCAATGCCATTTCTTTCTGAAGTCAGGCTGACCAACAGCAGCCCAGAGCCGGAGTCTTTGAAATCTTCTCTGGAAAGCCTTCCTGCTGAGCCTGGGCAAGGCCTCTTCTGAGTGTTAGGCATTGTTAACCCCAAGCTCAACCCCACCATGAGCAGCCAGTTGGGTGATAGCCAAGACCTCTGCTTCCCAAGAGGATCCTGATGAGCCCACTGTCAAGGGGACACGCTGGCACCAAAGATGCTGAGCTCACGGGCAACACCAGCTCATCTGCCTTCACTGCCACGGGTGCCAACTGCTGTCTCTTCAGAGGGCTCCATCCAATATGTCAAGGCCACTGTTATCCAGCTATAAGGGACAAGCAGGCATGGACCTAGATTTGTGGGACGGGAGAGACTATGCCCCCAGCAGGGATGATCTACCTGGGAATAGGGCAGCCACAGCTCAGCTGTGTTCAGAAAATGCCAAGGACCCACTACAAGGGGAAGTCCAGGTAGGAGGATTTGGTGAATGCGCAAAGGTGGTGAGGCTGGATAGATGATAAAAATGTAGTCCTTGCCCTCAAGGAGCTGACATTTAGTACAGGAAGTATAAGGAGATTAATAGCAATAACAGGATAAGTCCCAAGATGGTATAGAACACCTGGTGTTATAGGAGGGGGTGGGAGGAGAGAAAGGAAGAAGCCCCAACTCTGCCTGAGGAACTGGGAAGACTTTCAGAAGGAGGCGATAACTTTCTGTTCCACAAACATCCTGCTGGAATCACCAGAGTTTAATTAACTGCACCTAGAAAAGCAAACAAAAATGCCAACAGGACATTTTTAAGGCTACATCTGCTCTATTATTCATTTGAGAAGAATGATCAAGTGCAATTAATTTCCTTCACGGATTTTTTTCCTGTATAATTATCCCCGAGGGGTGAGTTTTCAAATAGGAAAATACACCTTCAAAGGTAGATTGCTTTAGACTCGGCGTCTAGATCCAAGCTGCAGAGCGCCGGCGCTGTGCGGGCAGCCTGCCCTTCAGGTACACTTGAGATTTCGGGAGCCGGAACCTTGGCAGGAGGAGACACTGGGCACATAAAATGTGGGTGAGCCATACCTGCCCTGCCCAGGTGTCCCATGAGGGACACATTCTGAGGATTAATACATGTGGGGTGGGGCCAGCCACTGGATGCCTATGGCCAAGGCTGCAGAAACAGGAGAAACGCCCAATGCCCTGGTCAAAGACTCCTTATCTGAAATCAAGGAAATTCTGGGCCAGGCGCAGTGGCTCACACCTGTAATCCTAGCACTCTGGGAGGGCAAGGTGGGTGGATCGTTTGAGCTCAGGAGTTCAAGACCAGACTGAGCAAGAGTGAGACCCTGTCTTTACTAAAAATAGAAACAAATTAATTGGCCAACTAAAAATATATAGAAAAAATTAGCCAGGCATGGTGGCACGTGCCTGTAGTCCCAGCTACTCGGGGGGCTGAGGCAGGAGGATTGCTTGAGCCCAGGAGATTGAGGTTGCTGTGAGCTAGGCTGACGCCACAGCACTTTAGCTGGGGCAACAGAGTGAGACTCTGTCTTTAAAAAAGAAAGAAAGAAAAAGAAATTAGGAAACTCTGGGATTACTTTTTCTAAAAGCAAACTTTTAAAGAAAATTTTAAGCATTATACGTCATCCTATTTATCCTAGAGTGAAACATGATGCAAACTGACACTAACAAAAAATAAGTATTACTCCACTTCCCTCCCCCTCCTTCCTTCTAGTTCTAGAAAAGGAACCAGGAAGTGAACTCACAGATCTTCACTGCACACTTACAGAGGGAAGTTCACTCTGCAGAGTTCTGGGATGCATGGGGTAGCAGGGGGGGAAGGGAGATGGGGAGAGGACACAAGAGAATTATATCAATTTGCAGATAGAACCTTTTGCCATTTACAAGCCTCTTCACTTACATTACTCCATAGGAGTCTCTCGAACAACTCCCTGAGATGGTAGGACCAACGCCGTCATGATTTGCTAAAGAACTGAGAGAATATTCAAATAAATTAGAGAAATCGCCTATGAAATCAATAGAAATTGCTTTGACATTGAGATGTAGTTATAACAAAAGCAAAAGTCAGATCACAAACAAATGTAGTTAGTCCTTAAAAAGATGAGATAAATTTCAAATAGAAGAAAAAATAGGTTCCTGGATGACTTTGATAATCTAATTAATGAAGAGGATGGCATCATACAAATGCATTGGAACATTTTCTGCTAATTGACACTTTGACAAAGACAGCATAGGACA